>NC_054709.1:29261359-29286359 GCF_016097555.1 Gigantopelta aegis | reverse complement strand
TACATATACAGTTGAGACCGGTCTAACGACCTCCTATATATAACAGCCACCATAAATTCCGCCCAATGCATTTCCTTCTTTATTTTACTTGTATATAACAGCAACCTGTCCATAACAACCATTTAATCCCAGCCCAATGCATTTTTCTTTTTATGATACCTTTATATAGCAGCCACCTGTTTAATGCGGTCAACGGCCATTATTTCTTGATCAAGATGAATAGTTGAAGCTGCTTTAACGGCCATAAAATATATTGACCACTTTTGTTTTCAACGGACAGTTGAACTTGCCATATCGGTCACAAAATATATGCATGTCTTGGCCTGTCCCAGTCATAATATTAAGTAATTGTTTTACTTACATTTGAAACAAAACAGGTATATGCTCCAATGTATAATTACTCATATTTGCATCTTATGTCTGTGTGATGTTGTCGATCGTTTGCAAGGCGACTTGTCATTGGTTGAAGTAAGACTATCACTGATCTTACGTATACAACGTGTAGTAGTTAAGCCATCGGACATAAGGCTGGTGGGTACAGGGTTCGCATCCCGGTACCGGCTCCCACCCAGAGCGAGTTTTAACGACTCAGTAGGTAGGTGTAAGACCACTACACCCTTTTCTCTCTCACAAACAACTAACTACTAACCCACAGCCTTGATAGCTGAGGTGTGTACCCAGGACAGCGTGCTTGAACTTCAATTGGATATAAGCACGAAAATAAGTTGAAATGAATGAATATACAACCGACTCATCAAAACCGAAAAGTAGTGTGTTCCAAAATGTGTGATTGCTGCTAGTCAGACACGACAGAAACATTTTGCGGCAATCTGCCACGGTGTTTGTTCAGCCATAGCATCCTGCCAAACTTTAGTGTTCCTTTTTCTTAACGTATAATGTGGTGTGTCTTTTTACATGCAACCTTTTGCGTCGGTGGACTAATTTAATAGATAACAGAAAGCGGTGGAAAGCAATCAAAGATAAATAACTTTTTCAAAAGTTGTATGATAGTTACTTTCAACAAAACGTGTTCAAGTTATGCTTTGAATGACATTTTTAGGTAATAAAAATTATGTATGGGTTTTTTTTTTTTTTCTTCTTTTCTAATTTTATATTTTTGTAACAACTGTTGATATTTTTATGCATTCCACTTTAGTCACAGTTTTCACAGCAAACTATTTTATATGTGTTTTTATTTACCTGTATATAACGGCCACCTAGCCTTAACGGTCACTTTTGCCAGGACTCTGAGTGGCCGATATATACAGGTCGACTGTATATTCAGATTTTTTTTCAAAATGCTGGCCCAGTCTCTGGATTTGCCATTTTCTTTAATTGCACTGCGTGCACATACGTGTATTTTAACCCTTCGAAATGTGTTGCCCATATTGGACCAGACCATCTTAATAGGATCAATAATATGGTGGAGGACCTAGGAGTGAAGGGGTTAATATTAGAAGCAAGTGGTGAAATAAGGCTCAATGAGTAGGTGTAATCCACTTGCACTGACCAGTGATCCATAAGTGGTTCAACAAAGGCCATGGCTTGTGCTATCCTGCCTGTGGGAAGCGCAAATAAAAGATCCCTTGCTGCTAATCGGAAAGAGTAGCCCATGAAGTAGCGACAGCGGGTTTCGTCTCAAAATCTGTGTGGTCCTTAACCATATGTCTGACGCCATATAACCGTAAATAAAATGTGTTGAGTGCGTCGTTAAATAAAACATTTCTTTCTTTCTTTAATTTATCGGAATCAGACAAACTAGAAAACAGTGACAAATGAACTTTAACAGGTGGTAGTGGCTATATGGTAGGATACGCCCATATAGTAACTGTGAGCATTTTGTGCACTTGTCCCAACCTAAACAATACCCCACCCCTTTGTTGCTTTTTTTAGTAGGAGTAGTGTCTCTCTCTCTCTCTCTCTCTCTCTCTCTCTCTCTCTCTCTCTCTCTCTCTCTCTCTCTCTCTCTCTCTCTCTCTCCCTCTCTCTCTCTCTCTCTCTCTCTCTCTCTCTCACACACACACTCTCACTATATCTCTATATTTCATTCTCTCAACCAATAATCGAAATTTGCGTCTGGATTTATAGGGAATTGCATCTTTTACAAATAGGTAACATTATGCCGGTAATGGAATTTGCCATTGCTTTTGAACACAATACACACTCAACGGCACAAACAACTAACGGTAAATAAACAACTTTTCAACGTTACGTTTAACCTATGTTAATACTGATGGGTATGATATGTGTGTAATATTAGTTGTATGGTTAAAGCTTGCTTTGTTTAACAACGCCACTGGACCACTGTGATGAATTAATTATCGGCTATTGGATTCAAACACATGATAATTCAGACACGTAGTCTTCAGAGGAAACCCGCTACTTTCCCCCCATTAATTACAAGGGATATTTTATTTGCACCATCCCACAGACAGGACAGCACACACCACGTTCTTTAATATACCAGTCGTGGGTACTGTTTGAAACGAGAGAAACAAAAAATAAAAAATAAAAAATCACATAATGGGTCCGCCGAGGGGGTTCGATCCTGCGATTTAAGTACATGATGATTAGACGATTGCTCTACCGACTTCGATAGATCCCGCCTTTATTAGCTGTATGTGTTACCCAATGTAGACAGGTGGGCTTAGAACATGTAACAGCGCCGAATCGAGAAAAATCCACAATAATAAAAAACCTACACAAAAATACCAGCCAACACTCTCAAGAAAGGAACTCTCCTAACGAAGGTAATTTTCTTCATTCCGGCTGGAATCCGTATTTCAGTACTCTTATATTGACGCTCATAAAACGGAAAACTATTTTTCTGGTCGAACCCTCAGTAAATCTTGGATTTTTGTTTCTAGTGGGAGTTTTCATTGCTGAAATCGCCAATAATGAGTTACATGATTATGCCAACTGTGTGTTGTTGTTTTGTTTGTTTGTTCTTTTGTTTAAAGAAAAATCTGGTTTATTTTGTGTCTTACATTATCGCTTATTTTGTTTCTTCTCTTTATTGATTTACAGGTTCTCTGATTCCTTAAAAGAGGTGGAGTACCGAATCGAACGCGGCCTCCCGTGATTTATAAACTCTTTGTTCGCCAGTTAAAAGTGACGAGCGCGTAACTGGACGTACTAAATGTCAGATCTGCCGTTGTTAAGGATAACAGCCACTTAGTGAGAAGTCTGGTAAGTTCTTCTTCTTCTTCTTCTTCTTCTTCTCTCTTCTCTCTCTCTCTCTCTCTCTCTCTCTCTCTCTCTCTCTCTCTCTCTCTCTCTCTCTCTCTCTCTCTCTCTCTCTCTCTCTCTCTCTCTCTCTCTCTCTCTCTCTCTCTCTCTCTCTCTCTCTCTCTCTCTCTCTCTCTCTCTCTCTTAATTTTAAACTTATATTCTTTCTAAACATTACTGTTTATTAATTACATTTGTATTTATGTTTATCCTGCAATCACTATTATACAGGTCCATAGCCAATGGGGTGTCGGGGGATCAACCGACCCCCCCCCCCCCCCCCCTTACTAGTGACGTTTTGTTCAATATTAGTCAACGCAAAATTGCAACTCGGGCGCTTCGTGCCTAAACGACCCCTCCTTCCCCCCCCCCCCCCCAAAAAAAAAAAAATCCTGGCTACGGGCCTGCTATACGTATCGTCGAGAAAGAGAGAGAGAGAGAGAGAGAGGAGAGAGAGAGAGAGGAGAGAGAGAGAGAGAGAGAGAGAGAGAGAGAGAGAGAGAGAGAGAGAGAGAGAGAGAGAGACCTATAGATATTGTAGGTGATAAGACAGTCACCATATGTGAACACACTACTCCGAAAAACGGTCAAGTTGTGAAATAAAATGGTTCATTTCATTAATTTAATAGTTCACGTGGATTGCAGGATATAGGGAATAACTGGTTACTGTCTTAAGATATCGGCTTTATTTTGCAAAGGTTAGAATGGCGAATGCAGCGAGGCTCTGCCTCGCTGCATTCGCCATTCGACCTGAGCAGGATAAAGCCGATATCTTGAGACAGTAACCAGTTATTTCTATTATGCTGCAATCCTACAAAAATATTCGGAAAATAATTATTTATTCCAGGTTTGTGTACGCTTTTTAATGTGACAGAATGTAGCTAGCGTCTTACAATAATGACGTCATGCCTCTTGCATGACGTCATACGGCAAAAGCCTTGCTAGGTTGACAATACGCGATTTGCGTACACAAAACTGGAATAAATAATGATTTTTCGAATATTCTTGTAGGATTGCTCAGGTCGAATGGCGAATGCAGCGAGGCAGAGCCTCGCTGCATTCGCCATTCTAACCTTCGCAGGATAAAGCCGATATCTTAAGACAGTAACCAGTTATTCCCCATTTAATAGTATTATTAGTAAGTATGTTTCAAATTTAATTATAAGTATTGTCTGTTATTTCTTTTACGTTCATCAGCGTATAAACAAACCAAAAAAAAGCATCCGCAAAGTTATGTGAGAACGGCTTCACCGATCCACACAGTTTGCGGATGATTTTCATTTGTTCATACCCAGATGAATGTAAAAGAAATAACAGACAATCCTTAAAGGGTCAGACCCTAGTTTTTAAACACTAAGGCATAATTTTCACTATTATGATCACCGAAAGCAAACATTACTTACATTGTATAGCTTAGATTATCCATTTCCGTACAACCGAAGTGTTTCTGTTCATCCTGGTATTTGTAGTTCCAAAAATCCCATTTTTCATATTTTTAAAAACGCACGTGCGTCTAAGAAGTAGCGGTTAATGGTTCGAATTCTAGTCTATTTTTAAGGCTATTTCCTGTTTTAACGTCACAGACTCTTCTATGACTATGTTGTAACTTTATCCAAGTGTGTTACAGGTTTGTAGATTAACTAAACTTAAGTGTCCATTTTTACGGGCTGAAACTAGGGTCTGCGCCTTTTAATGCACTGTAATGCGTTTATGAGTGGAGCACGCTGTGGAATGATTGACATTATAAATAATCATATTCGTGTTCGTTTTAAACGAACTGTCATGAATTTCCGGATGATTTTTATTTTATTTGACACACACACACCCCCTCCCACACACCCCTCCCAGGCTTGTGAAAATATTATCGCTGATATTATTATTCTCGTTTACTTTGTCTGTGGCCAGAAAATATTGTTGTTTTGGGGTTTTTTTATGCAACTAATTGTTATTGACTATATAACATCATGGTTTTGTTGTTTCATAGCCTATAAATAATTTGCAGATGTTATTTAAAAGAAGCATGTCTTCACCAAACGATAACACAGGTGTTCATGATGATGATCATAGAGCTTGGTGCATGTACGGACATTTCCTTTAGGTTCCACGCTAATGCCGATGCATAGTTTCCAGGGGCGTAGCGTGATCTGGACCTGGTGGGGAGGGGGTGGGGGGGGGGGGGGGTTCGAATATGAAAAAAGTGGACCTTTCTCTATTTTGTTTTTGCACCACCGGAAACTCCATATGTATAAACCTGTATGTTTTAGTTCTGAAAGCGGTCTATTTGCCTAGCCTACACCCCTGGCTTCTGTACTCTGACTTCAGTGGACTTGGTTTGAGTTTGGAGTTGTCCTTCTCCTACGAGAGTTTCCTTACTAGGATTCTGAGCCTCTCCAGCCCAGTTTTGATTTTGGAGTTTGCTTCTCCTAGACAGTTGTCTTTCTTGACTCACGTCCTCTGTCTGTCCGGTCCATATTAATCTAGTCTCTACCCTTTGACCAGTCCAGCTTGGGTGACCCTACCAGGAGATGTTGCTCCAGCTGGCATAGCTCTCCCAGTTATTGAGACATGCAAGCTGCTTCTCCTAGACAGTTGTCTTTCTTGACTCACGTCCTCTGTCTGTCCGGTCCATATTAATCTAGTCTCTACCCTTTGACCAGTCCAGCTTGGGTGACCCTACCAGGAGATGTTGCTCCAGCTGGCATAGCTCTCCCAGTTATTGAGACATGCAAGCTGCTTCTCTTAGACAGTTGTCTTTCTTGACTCACGTCCTCTGTCTGTCCGGTCCATATTAATCTAGTCTCTACCCTTTGACCAGTCCAGCTTGGGTGACCCTACCAGGAGATGTTGCTCCAGCTGGCATAGCTCTCCCAGTCGTTGAGACATGCAAGCTGCCTCTCCTAGACAGTTGTCTTTCTTGACTCACGTCCTCTGTCTGTCCGGTCCATATTAATCTAGTCTCTACCCTTTGTCCAGTCCAGCTTGGGTGACCCTACCAGGAGATGTTGCTCCAGCTGGCATAGCTCTCCCAGTTATTGAGACATGCAAGCTACTTCTTCTAGACAGTTGTCTTTCTTGACTCACGTCCTTGGTCTGTCCGGTCCATATTAGTCTAGTATCTACTCTTTGACCAGTCCAGCTTGGGTGACCCTACCAGGAGCTGATGCTCCAGCTGGCATAGCTCTCCGAGTCATTGAGACATGCAAGCTGCTTCTCCTAGACAGTTGTCTTTCTTGACTCACGTCCTCTGTCTGTCCGGTCCATATTAGTCTAGTATCTACTCTTTGACCAGTCCAGCTTGGTTGACCCTACCAGGAGCTGATGCTCCAGCTGGCATAGCTCTCCGAGTCATTGAGACATGCAAGCTACTTCACCTAGACAGTTGTCTTTCTTGACTCACGTCCTCTGTCCGGTCTATATCAGTCTAGTATCTACACTTTGGCCAGTCCAGCTTGGTTGACCCTACCAGGAGCTGATGCTCCAACTGGCATAGTTCTCCAAGTCATTGAGACATGCAAGCTACCTCACCACGTCAAGGAGTGGACCATGAGATAGACAGGTATTCATTTAACGATATTATATTGTGGACATGAGGCTATCCAAACATAGGCGACGTTAGTGTTTGAGATGACTAGGAGTCTCTCTCTCTCTCTCCTCATGCACGTGATAGGCAAACTACTAAGTGATCCCACCCCTTCCCTTCCCATTTTTAGGTTGCTTACATCTGAAGAGTTTGTTTTGTTTAATGACACCACTAGAGCACAATGATTTATTAATCATCAGCTATTGGATGTCAAACATTTGGTAATTTTGACATATAGTCTCAAAGAGGAAACCCGCTACATTTTCTTTTATATTAGTAGCAATGGATCTTTTATATGCAACTTCCCACAGACGGGATGGCACATACCACAGCCTTTGATATACCAATCGCGGTGCACTGGCCGGAACGAGAAATAGCCCAATGGGCCCACCGACGGGGATCGATCTCAAACCGACCGCGCATCAAGCGAACGCTTTACCTCTGAGCTACGTCGCACCCCGCGGCTATTGGATGTCAAACTTTTGGTCATTTTGACATATAGTCTTAGAGAGGAAACCCGCCACATTTATACCATTAGTAGCAAGGGATCTTTTATATGCAACTTCCCACAGACGGGATGGCACATACCACAGCCTTTGATATACCAATCGCGGTGCACTGGCCGGAACGAGAAATAGCCCAATGGGCCCACCGACGGGGATCGATCTCAAACCGACCGCGCATCAAGCGAACGCTTTACCTCTGAGCTACGTCGCACCCCGCGGCTATTGGATGTCAAACTTTTGGTCATTTTGACATATAGTCTTAGAGAGGAAACCCGCCACATTTATACCATTAGTAGCAAGGGATCTTTTATATGCACCATCCCACAGACGGGAAAGCACATACCACAGCCTTTGATATACCAATCGTGTTGCAATGGGCCGAACGAGAATTAGCCCAATGGGCCCACCGACGGGGATCGATCCCAAACCGACCGCATATCAAGCGAGCGCTTTACCACTGGGCTACGTCCCGCCATTGCATCTGAAAAGGCTTATGCCAAACATAGGAAAACATTCTTATAATTGCAATGTTTTAATACGACGCAGTTAGCACATGCTAATTACGGTTATATTGCGTCGGACATGTGGTTAAGGACCACACAGATAATTGGACAGGAAACTCGTTACAGCTACTTAGCAGGAATTTGAACATTCATAAATACAGGCTAAAATATATTTGTTTTACCTTTTAAATATTTAATATTTACAGTAATACCATCAAAACATGTATAAACTGTTATTTTATTTTCTTATTTTCACGACAGTCCGGTTCATAACGGATATCATTAATAGGCAGGGGTGCTTAGTTGTATTTAGCGAGCATGAAAAAAGAAAGAAATGTTTTATTTAACGACGCACTCAACACATTTTATTTACGGTTATATGGCGTCAGACATATGGTTAAGGATCACACAGGTTTTGAGAGGAAACCCGCTGTCGCCACTACATGGGCTACTCTTTCCGATTAGCAGCAAGGGATCTTTTATTTGCGCTTCCCACAGGCAGGATAGCACAAACCATGGCCTTTGTTGAACCAGTTATGGATCACTGGTCGGTGCAAGTGGTTTACACCTACCCATTGAGCCTTGCGGAGCACTCACTCAGGGTTGGAGTCAGTATCTGGATGAAAAATCCCATGCCTCGACTGGGATCCGAACCCAGTACCTACCAGCCTGTAGACCGATGGCCTAACCACGACGCCACCGAGGCCGGTTTAGCGAACATGAAGCAGAGAGACAAGCAAAACCAGAAATACTGGAGAAATTGACAGACAGTGATGCACACAAGTAATGCTTGGCGCACACTAACCGATTAATTTCATTTCAAGTTATTTTTGTGCTTATATCCAATTAAGATTCAAGCACGCTGTCCTGGGTACACACCTCAGCTATCTGGGCTGTCCAGGACAGTGGGTTAGTTGTTAATTGTTAGTGGTTAGTGGTCTTACATGTACACCTACCCATTGAGTCGTTAAAACATGCTCTGGGTGGGAGCTGGTACCGGGCTCCGAACCCAGTACCTACCAGCCTTCTGTCCAGGACAGTGTGTTAGTTGTTAGTTGGTTAATGGTTAGTGAGATAGAAGAGGGTGTAGTGGCCTTACACCTACCCACTGAGCCCTTAAGAACTCGCTCTGGGTTGGAGCCGGTACCGGGCTGCGAACCCTGTACCTAGTAGCCTGTAGTCCGATGGCAGAGTCGGCAGTAGTCTGAAAATGTGCACCTGCACACACCAGCCGAAAACTGGAGATTAGACGCGACTGTCATGTCTTTGCCATGCACGCACCCATCGATTAGACGCGACTGTCACGTCTTTGCCATGCACGCACCCATCGATTAAATCCGACGCGACCGTTGAGTCGGCGTTAACCGGTAGGTGTATGCCAAGCATTAGCAGATAGCCAGGCAGGTACATACAGACAAAAAAAAACAAGAAGAAACAAGCAAACTATTGCTAGGATAAGACTATCAACTGCCAGCAGAAAGTTGGCCAACTTTCTGGTCTCACGACTTCTACGACGTGTTAATCTGAGCGCACCCGTCGTAAGTCGGGAGTTGGGGGAATCACAACGCAACAGTCGAGTTGACCAACTTTGTCGTGACAGTTGACAGTCTTTGAGATTAGCATAAATGGCAAATACTCCTTCCTACAAAACATTTTGAACTTTTTTTTTTTTTTTTACTTCCTTCTTTATATTATTTGAATTTTCTTAGATAGACTAAAAAAAAGGGAAAAGAAACAAGCAATTTAAAAGTCACCATTCTTCAATGGGCAAATACTCCTTAATATAGAACAGTTTCAACTATCGTTTTTTCATCTTCTTCTTGCTTTATATTCTTTGTCATATAAATACTCAACTTTTGAACTTAACTGCTCTGTATCTATTTCTATTTTTTAACCCGACTGGGCCATGCCGAAGCATAACACCGGCCAATCATGTCAGGCTGTTTGCGTACATTCAATCTTCGCGTGGATCTGCCGGCACGCCGACTTATCTCCCCATGGGCAGTTTCTGTAAACAGAGGTCACTGCGGCGCTATGCATTTCAAGGTGTTCCTGTTGCGCGGAGACGTGCGCGAAATGTTGAACATCCTGTTAAGTTGTAATTGTGTGCAGGCGACGACGTGATTTCCTCCACTGTGGAGCGGTTGTGTTTGAAATTCGAGTGATTTCCCTCCATCGCGGAGCGCTTTTGTCTGTAACACGAGTAAAACGTCGATGAAGGGCGGAGGAATGCGCGTTGATTTGTGATTTAATCTCTGTTTGATGTGTCGAACAAAGGGGTCTGTTTTTTGGGCGCTTTCTGAATAAAAAATATATAAAGTTAGGCTTCAGTAGTTAATCACTTCAAGAAACGTGTGAACATGTACCGTCTATTTGAACAAAGATTTAAGAGAATTTGGACGGCAGTGGTAAAACAAAAATATTCTTTATATATATATTTCCATCTTTTTACGTAAATGTAATTTAATAGATTTAAAATTGTCCTGTCAAAATTGAGATTTCCTTGTTTTAACTATTTTAGAAGTGTATATAGATATAGCATTTATTAATTGCTTCCTTAACATAGATTATGGGGAGCCATTTAAGATATTACTATATTGAGCACTGATATCTAATCCTTCTGTTCTTCACATGCTAAGGGGAGCTAAAATTGCTCTCTCTCTCTCTCTCTCTCTCTCTCTCTCTCTCTCTCTCTCTCTCTCTCTCTCTCTCTCTCTCTCTCTCTCTCTGAACTAGTCTTAGGGGACTGATAGGGAGCCATAATGATAGCTCCCTTTAAACGGCGAGGTCTCATATAGCGGGATTTTTTAATACTTTAGATGAAATCAACTTTCATTCATTTATTTCATCTTATTTTCGTGCTTATGTTCAATTAAGGTTCAATCACGCTGTTCTGGGTACACACACCTCTATTGTCTGAGCTGTCTGTCCAAGACCGTGGGTTAGTTCTTAGTTGTTAGTGGTTAGTGAGAGAAAAAGGTGTGTATTGGTCGTACACCTACTCACGGAGTCGTTAAAACTCGCTATAGGTGAAAGCCGGTACTGGCCTGCGAACCCAGTACCTACCAGTCTTATGTCCGACAGCTTAACCACGGCACCAGCAATGCTGAAAACAATGAACAGTACTAATGTGCCCTCATAATGGATACCACTGATGAGGCACGCTATGCCCAGCTTTCGCATTCCATCAGACCTTTCTAAAACGTCCATTGAACTCTGTGTTGAGCAGACTGAGATTTGTCAAATTAGTCTTAAGAGTTACTAGCAGTCCTCCCAAAGACTAAAGTTAATGTAGGGATGATATGGCAGTCTTCCTATAGCTGAAGCATTTGATTGATTGATTTCAACTTATTTTCGTGCTTATATCCAATTAAGGTTCAAACACGCTGGCCTGGGCACACACCTCAGCTATCTGGGTTGTCTGTCCAGGACAGGAGGTTAGTTGTTAGTTGGTTAGTGGTTAGTGAGAGAGAAGAGGGTGTAGTGGTCTTTAAGAACTCGCTCTGGGTTGGATCCAGTACCGGACTGCGAACCCTGTACCTACCAGCCTTATGTCCGATGACAGTGGGTTAGTTGTTAGTTGTTAGTGGTTAGTGAGAGAGAAGAGGGTTTAGTGGTCTGACTCCTACCCATTGAGCCCTTAAGAACTCGTTCTGGGTTGGAGCCGGTAACGGGCTGCGAACCCTGTACCTACCAACATGTAGTCCGATGGCTTAACCACTGCGCCACGGAGGCCGGTTGAAGCATTTGACAGTAATTTACGGGAGCAGTCATGACCGTGTCAAAACGTCTTTTGACATCCAGTAGCCGATGCGTATTTTTGTACTGGGGTGTCGTTAAACATCCATTATTCATTCGGATTTAGTGCAGAGGTACAATGGTTTTGCGTTCAGATTTTGTAAACATATAAATTCCTTCTTTTTAAAAAGAAACATTAACAAAACAAAAACCAAGATCAAAACAAAAATAAAAACAAAAACAAAACAATATCCTCAAAGTAGCATTGCCTTGAAACTAGGTCTGGGACCACGAAGAAAAAACTTTTAATATAAATAGTATCATACATAACTTAATTTAAATATATTTTACTCTTTCGAACTAATATTAATTTAATTTAACGTGTTGCTATTTTTATTGTTATTGTGACCGTGGAAATGTGATTGATGACACCTGAACACATTTTAATCTTCCGTTATTTGGTGTCTAACACATTTTAGTCATTTTTGAAACTTGGTCTACGGTGACGTACGTACAAACTACTCCAGCCTGAAAACCAACAAAGGGTGTTTTATATCCACTTTCCCCACGGTACAGAACAGTATATACCACGGTTTGTGATGCACCAGTCGTGGAGTACTGGCTTGTACAGACAAAAACAAAAAGAGAGACCCTTGACGGTGATCGATCCTACGAGCTATTGCACCTCAGGCGGATTCTTCCACCGATATATTTCCCGCCGTTATAATAGACACGAGCCTGTTAGAGAACTACCATCATGGATGTAGCGATATACCCTCCGGCGGGGTTATTCAGTGTAAAATAAAGTGGAAATAACACTTCTTCCAGGATCACGTGATTACAGTGAAGGAAAGAAGGAAACGTTTTATTTAACGACGCACTAAACACATTTTATTTACGGTTATATGGCGTCCGACATATGGTTAAGCACCACACAGATATTGAGAGAGGAAACCCGCTGTCGCCACTTGATAGGCTACTCTTTTCGATAAGCAGCAAGGGATCTTTTATATGCACCATCCCACAGACAGGATAGTACATTCCACTTCCTTTGTTACACCAGTTGTTGAGCACTGGCTGGAACGAGAAATAGCCCAATGGGTCCACCGACGGGGATCATTCCTAGACCGACCGCGCATCAAGCGAACGCTTTACCACTGGGCTACGTCCCGTGATTACAATGACAGCTATACTATGCGCTGAATAAGTTAAAGTTTGTTTTTGTTTAACAACACCACTAGATCACATTGATTTATTAATCATAGGCTATTAGATGTTAAACATTTGGTAATTTTGACCTATAGTCTAAGAGTTTTTTTTTTTAAAGTTTGTTTTGTTTAACGACACCCCTAGAGCAAATTGGTTAATCAATCATTGGAAATTAGATGTCGAACATTTGGTAATTGTGACATATACATGTAGTTGTAGAGAGGAAACCCGCTACATTTTTTGTTTTCATTTTTAGTAGCATGGAATTTTTTTATGTGCACCATCCCACGGTCTTTGATATACCAGTCGTGGTGCACTGGCTGGAACGAGAAAAGGTTCAATGGGCGCACCGACGGGGATCGATCCCACACCGACCGCGCATCAAGCGAGCGCTTTACCACAGGACTACGTTCCGTCCCATGAATGGTTCCATCGAGGGGATTCGATCGTACACTCATATCGACATTTGATCGAAGAGAATGAAATATTTGTATAACGACATCTTGGCCTATTTGTTTTAAATAACGTTTGTTTTGTTTAACGACATTACTAGAACATATTGATATATTAATCATCGGCTATTGGATGTCAAACATTTGGTAATTTTTACATGTAGTTTTAGAGACGAAACCAGCTACATTTCTCCAGTAATAGTGTCACGGGGATCCTATAATACCCGTAACTGAATGAAACACGATTGTCCAAATATCTCTCCTAACTGTATATCTATTAGATCTCTCTGTAACAGGCAGTTATACCCGCCGGCTTGTCTAGGTATGATCAGAGATAAGATCTTATATAAGATATATATTATTGTAGCACGTTTAGTTCACTAGAAAACACAACAAAAACACAATACACTTTGGAATCTGTATTAACCTACGCTGACAAATGTACTGCCGCAGTAGTTAATTAACAACAATAAATAATAACAACCCAGAACTGATCACTTAATTAGTTAATCTCTAGGTGTCTAGTTTACACAATATGCTAATCACTTCACCGTGACACAACACCCACACGTGTGATAATTGAAAAACGCTTCCAGGAGAACTTAATTAATAAAGGAATTACAACTCTATTCCTAACTGGTTAATTTTTAATTAACCCTTACTACCCGTTCAGTAACGTGTGATAATTGAGAAACACTTCCAGGGGAACTTAATTAATAAAGGAATTACAACTCTATTCCTAACTGGTTAATTTTTAATTAACCCTTACTACTCATTCAGTAACCTTGTAACACAGAGTTAATACTGGTACCTATCACAATAAAGACAATAACCTACAGTTTACCTAGGTCCTCTAGGATGACTGGCTAAGGCTTAATAATTATTTAGGACAGTGAGCCTACAGTATACTGCGTCAGATGACCGGCAGCACCGTCTAAATAATATTGGTATAATACAGTATTAAAATATTTAAAGTCACATCAATCACATCAAGGTTATACAACAGAGCAGAAATAAAATTATTTACCAGTCCGGACGGACAGCGATCCCCTGGAGCCTTCCTTTTGTTTCTCCCCGATATCTCTAAAACCCTAGCTATTTATTAAAAAACCGAATATCGCCTGGGGGTACAAGGCGGTACCTCACGTATCATGTGGATTTCCACAGCCACCACGCCGGCATATTTTTCATAGATCGCCCAGACTGGGTGTCGCCATTCCGCGAGCAATCGCCTGGTCATAAACAGCACTACCGGAGTTATTACGTAACTACTGGCCACATGGCCTCCACACCTGCGCTGGGTGTGTATTAGAAAAGCTCGACGACCGTCGCGCAAAGGTATCACGTAACAAGTTGCCCATCTGGGCTTAAGTGCATATTGGAACTGCACACGGCCCTCTAAAACAATTAATATCGCCACAGGCAAAAACAAATTAAGAGCATGTACCGTCAAAATAGCAAGGGATCTTTTGTATGCACCATCCCACAGACAGGATAGCACATACCATGGCCTTTGATATACCAGTCGTAGTGCAGTGGCTGGAGCGAGAAATAGCCCAATGGGCCCACCTTAATACTAATGGGGGAAATGTAGCAGCTTTCCTCTCTAAGACTGACTATATGTGAGAATTACTAAACGTTTGACTTCCAATAGAAGATGATTAATAAATCAATGTTATCTAATGGTGTCGTTAAACAAAACAAAAAAAACAAAACCCCAAAACCCGAACAATCCAAGCACTGGATCAGCGGCGTGCTTGCTTCGTAACTTTCTTTGAAGAACAATTTAAAAACAAATTCGACATGGCGGGGAAATCACAGTAGACCTATCGGTATTGCTCCATGTGGGATGTAAGGAAACAAAATTATTCAAACTCGGCAGAAATTCCCATTATGGTCATCGATTTCAGGTCGGTTGGCAGATTGAGTTATCTCCCCTGTCAGTAAGAAAATCAAATGGTGATGCGGGTATTATAAATTTAATTCTAAGAAATCATTAAATAAAAAATCTTAAATAAAAATTCAGATATTTAAGTTTGTGGCATAACTGTCAGATCAGGATCGTTTCTAGTGATTGAAGTGGGAGAGAGGCAGGACATAGGTCATAGGGTTTAACGTGCACATTCAGAACAAGCTGTTGTAGCACGCCTGTCATGGGTGCATGTGTCGACTTTCACCGGCTCCTCCGTCTAGGACAAGTAGCAGACATTCATTTAATTCCAACTTATTTTCGTGCTTATATCCAAGTAAGGTTCAAGCACGCTGTCCTGGGCACGCACACCTCAGCTATCTGGGCTATGTGTCCAGGATAGTGGGTTAGGTGTTAGTTTCTTAGTGGTTAGTGAGAGAGAAGATGGTGTAGTGGTCTTACACCTACCCACTGAGTCGTTAAAACTCGCAGTTTTGTTTAACAACACCACTGGAGCACATTGATTAATTAATCATCGGCTATTGGATGCCAAACGTTTGGTAATTATGACTCGTAGTCATCAGAGGAAACCCGCTACATGTTTTCTAATGCAAACGATCTTTTATATATACTTTCCCACAAACAGAAAAGCACATACCACGGTCTTTGATCGGTAAAAGTACACGAAATGCAGTGTCCAATTTCAGAATATTTCAAGCACATAATCACCTAGCAAGGACACTTATGATTTGTTTTGTTTTTATTTCGTACCATCAGATTATTTTGTAGCTGAAAGCCTGTATGTTCTAGGAGAAAGAGCTGGACAACAGTTGTCCTTTGTTCTTTTTAGGACATGCTGGCTCATTGCAAGCATAAAAAAACATGAAAAAAAACCGCACACGAACATATTGATATTAATAAAAGTGGTATAGCCACTAATGCTAAATAAAAAAACAAAAACATATAGCGTAAATAATTGGTAGTCTATGGCCGTATGACAATAATGCGAACATTCTCACAATTTTTTTTTTTTTTTTTCTCTCTCTCTCTCAACAGTTTGCATTAAGCAGAAAATTAAATTTGCCAACACTTGATGTGGATAAGGGAACACATTAGCGGTCTATTCACTGGAAGACTTGTTAACCAACCCCAGTTGACGAGGGGGGACGCTGAAGAAGTCGTAAACCGAGCAAACTGCCGCGGAAACTTGTAAAAGAGAGCATGCCCGTCTCACAACGTTGTTATTACCCATTGGATTTCCAGTTAGACTGGCAGCAATTCAATTGCCGTAATCAATAGTTAGTGTAACGATATTTGTTCGGCGTAACATCGGCGCGGCAACAGTTGCACACGAGGGGAGACAATTACGCGCCAACGATGCGAAACGTGACGGCCGTGAATGGAGGACGCCGTTGAAAGACTTACGATTTACACCATGACATCTACTGCTATTATTTCTCCATTATTGTTATAAACTGCAGTCAAAACAGGCGCGTATGAGGAGGGTTTGTGCGGGTGGTGGTTCGGATGAAGCATAATTTACCAGGACCCCAGAAACTTCGCTCGCCACAGTCTACACCTCCCCCTACATAGATTCCTGCATGTGCGCCTGGAAAATCGTTGTTTGGGGGGTTGGGGGGGGGGGGGGGGGTCCTTTTTATTTTTTAATAAATGATATTGTTTTCCTACAGGTCTCCTATTTTCTTTGTTTCTTCCTTTTTTTAATTTTATTTTTAAATTTATGTTTACTATTGAAGGGGGTGGGATTTAGCTCAGTCGGTTGAGGTGCTTGCGTCGTAGGATCGAACCACCTAGGTGGATCCATTCAACATATTTTTGTTCTCGTTCCAGCCAGTGCACCACAACTGGACAAAGGCCGTGCTATGTGCTTTCCTGTCTGTGGGAAAGTGCATATAAAAGATCGCTTGCTGCATTAGGAAAAATGTAGCGGGATTCTTCTGATGACTACGAGTCAGAATTACCAAATGTTTGACATCCAGTAGCCGATGATTAATTAATCAATGTGCTCCAGTGGTGTCGTTAAACAAAACAAACTTTTTTACTACTGAAGGGTGCACACCATCACTAAATTTTCTTTAGTATTGTCACATTTACAACTATATGCAAATGCAATTTGTATATTTAGCTGAGAATTCACGCTTCAATTAATTGTTATTCTGTCACCTGCCATATGTGCAGTAACTTAGTCTTTAGTTAATTAGGAACTAACAATCACACCAATTAGTGTGAAACTAAATTACAGCATTCAAAGACATGGTCTACAGGCTGGTAGGTACAGGGTTCGCAACCCGATACAGGCTTCCGCCCAGAGCGAGTTCTTAAGGACTCACCGGGTAGGTATACGGCCACTACACCCTCTTCTCTCTCACTAACCAACTAACAACTAACCCACTGCCCTAACGGACAGCCCAGATAGCTGAGGTGTGCCCAGGACAGCGTTCTTGAACCTTAATTGGATATAAGCACGGAAATAAGTTGAAATCAAAGACACGATGGATTTTAATGGTTGTTCCCAGCTTAACAGCTAAAGACTAGTAACCATGGCAATTACGTGTCAACAAACATATGTATCTTATAAATATCCACTTTGTATACATGAAAGAGGGACCCAAGAATGACAGCTCTGCTGTTCGTACACTTGAGGTCCTCAGTCGCAATGTCAACTCTATCGGGAGACCTGTGTGTCATTCACCCAAGAGCTGATCCTAACCCTTGAGGTTCTCAGTCGCAATGTCAACTTTATCGGGAGACCTGTGTGTCATTCACCCAAGAGCTGATCCAAACCCATGAGGTTCTCGGACGCAATGTCAACTCTATCGGGAGACCTGTGTGTCATTCACCCAAGAGCTGATCCTAACCCTTGAGGTTCTCAGTCGCAATGTCAACTCTATCGGGAGACCTGTGTGTCATTCACCCAAGAGCTGATCCTAACCCTTGAGGTTTTCAGTCGCAAATGTCAACTCTATCGGGAGACCTGTGTGTCATTCACCCAAGAGCTGATCCTAACCCATGAGGTTCTCGGACGCAATGTCAACTCTATCGGGAGACCTGTGTGTCATTCACCCAAGAGCTGATCCTAACCCTTGAGGTTCTCAGTCGCAATGTCAACTTTATCGGGACACCTGTGTGTCATTCACACAAGAGCTTATCCTAACCCTTGAGGTTCTCGGACGCAATGTCAACTCTATCGGAAGACATGTGTGTCATTCACCCAAGAGCTGATCCTAACCCATGAGGTTCTCGGACGCAATGTCAACTCTATCGGGAGACGTGTGTGTCATTCACCCAAGAGCTGATCCTAACCCATGAGGTTCTCGGACGCAATGTCAACTCCATCGGGAGACGTGTGTGTCATTCACCCAAGAGCTGAGACCTGTATTATCTGTATTACTACGTTTCGTGTTGGAAAGGGAAACACAACGTACAAGGTCTCACTACACAGATCACTTCCGGGTGACAGTTCATTCATCACGGTCCACTATAGTTCCTAATTGTGACACATGTTATGGTTCACATATTCACTTCTAGGAAATGGTGAAGAATTAAAACAATATGTATGTTTAATGGTAAGCCTTCTGGCTGTATTTTGCCCATGTTATTTTGTAATATTGTGCATCGACCTGTTGGGACATGGGTATATAGCGCAAGTGACAGCCGGAGTGAATCGGTTAATGAACCACCTGTTCGGACCGGTACTACAGCCAGATGCGGTTATATACAAAACACTGAGACGAAAATGTTCTCAATTTTGGAGTGAAAATAAATGCTTATATAATGTATGTTCGCAATGGTGTATGTTGTTGGTGCCAACGAGAACCCGTTCTATGGGCAATCTTCGCTTGAAGTTGGGCAGTTTAACATGGGTTTCAATGGCAGATGACATCTGTGTAGTGAAACCATAATGTAAAACATGAAATTACTGTTTATCCCAAAATATATAAGTTTAGCAAGCCAAAATGAAAATGTACTAGTGTAGCATCCTTATAAAAGGTAATTACATCGATGTTGATTTCAGCCAAGTGTATGGGGGCCCTATTTGGGTAAATATTGCAAACATGTCAATTTTATTTATTTTTATTATTTTTCTTTTTCTTTTCTTTTTCTTTTTTAGGGGTGTGTTTGTCAAAATGTATATTCTAGTGTTCTTACATGTAATAAATAAATTAATCTGAGTGTCTAACACTGAGTTTCTCATTGTAAAAGGTCAAAATTCAAGGTCACAAGGTCAATATCCAAATTCACCCTAATTTCTGTGATTTTGTGCATAATGATTTTTTTCAAATGTACAGTCATAATGACAAACAGTTTTGATGGTATTGTGAATATATAACATAGTATTCTACTATGAAAGTAGAATTTGTGTCTGCCATTAACAATATGTGGATCTTCATGCTGAAATATACAGAAAAAACCAGGATTTCAACACTTCATTATGAAACAATTGTTGCCCATAGCAACAATTGATGGAAACTAATATTTTTAATGAACTAACTAGATAATTCTCTTCTTTGTATGTTCCCCATATCAGAACTACCAACAAGTCATACATTACCATATAGTGGCTGCTTGTTTGATGGCCATCTATTGTGTGGATGATCAAGGAGTAACAATGTGATATGAAGTTTTATTGGATGGTATGGTGCATCTATCTTTTGGTGTATTGGTTAGAGTTCATAAGTTACACGGCTCTAGTATAGCTTTTCATGGTGTAAATGACCCAAATTATCAAACTGACTTCAAACCAAGTTTGACAAAATTGGTCACTAGACTTTAAGGTCTCACTACACAGATCACTTCCGGGTGACAGTTCATTCATCACGGTCCACTATAGTTCCTAATTGTGACACATGTTATGGTTCACATATTCACTTCTAGGAAATGGTGAAGAATTAAAACAATATGTATGTTTAATGGTAAGCCTTCTGGCTGTATTTTACCCATGTTATTTTGTAATATTGTGCATCGACCTTTTGGGACATGGGTATATAGCGCAAGTGACAGCCGGAGTGAATCGGTTAATGAACCACCTGTTCGGACCGGTACTACAGCCAGATGCGGTTATATAGCAAAACACTGAGACGGAAATGTTCTCAATTTTGGAGTGAAAATAAATGCTTATATAATGTATGTTCGCAATGGTGTATGTTGTTGGTGCCAACGAGAACCCGTTCTATGGGCAATCTTCGCTTGAAGTTGGGCAGTTTAACATGGGTTTCAATGGCAGATGACATCTGTGTAGTGAGACCCAAGCCAACTTGTGACTTCTGTTATTCCTTTAACATTCCCGTAAAACAAATACAGTGAAACTTCTCTAAACCGAACACCCTTGGGACCGAATAAAATGTTCGGTTTAGAGGGGTGTTCGGTTTACTGAGGTTTTAAGAAACAGCCTTGATAACCATTTTTTAATTTTTACTATTAATATTACCAAGGTACAAACGTGTGTTAAATTACATTTATAAACCAACAATAACCAAATTGTTCGGACATGTTGACAATCAATATGGAAATGAAATGCTATTGACGTACCTACGAAACATAGAGGAAACAGAAGCCGACTTATTTGTCTAAATAAACAGTGGAACAGAGACAATGAGAATGCAATGAATTAAATTTAGGGTTGCTTTGTCGGGTCCTCGTGTACAATAATCAGATATAACCAGCGATAAATTTGTTCGGAAGAGGTAATAATCTCATTCCCAATAAACACAGTGCACATGATTATTCCCGTTACAAACTTAAAGGTGTTAATTGAATGACAAGGCTTAACCGAAATCTAGGTAACAGAGACTAATTAGAGCATTGTTGACAAACGCTCAAACACGTCCCGGACACGCTACACCGAGCATGCGCATACCATCTGGTATAGTTAGTAACACCGCGACTTTGACAACTAATTGGTGTGGTCGAGACAGGCGACGCTCCTTCAGAGTTTTTAATTGTTCGGTCTTCAGAGGTAAAATTTGTATTGAATAAACAAAACGGGACCCGGAAATTCGTTCGGTATTCAGAATAGAGGGGTTTACGGTTTTCAGGGGTTTATTTCAGTGGTTAAAGCTGCGTAAAACGCGGGACCGTGAAAAAAGTTCGGTGTTGAGGGAATTCCGGTTTACTGAGGGTCCGGTTTAGAGAAGTTTCACTGTACAAGGAAAATATGCACTGTGTTAAAAGGAAAACATACACTGTGTTAGTATTATTTTATCATATAAACGTTTAAATAATTGTGTAGTCCTATGCAATAGGCTATAATTGTCGTACAAGGTACTCGTATTGTGTGACTTCGCCTTTATGCTCTCATTGAAAACAGTATTTGTTGTTGGTTGGGTGGGTTTATTTTGTTGTTGTTCTTTTGGGGTGGAGGGTTGTTTTTTATCCCGTCGGTGGGTCCATTCGGCTATTTTTCGTTCCAGCCAATGCACCACGACTGGTATATGAAACGCCGTGGTATGTGCCTCCTGTCTATGGGATGGTGCATATAAAAAGATCCCTTACTACTAATGGAAACATGTAGCGACTTTCCTCTCTAAGACTATAAGTAAAAATTACCAAATGTTTGACATCCAATAGTCGATTATTTATAAATCAATGTGCTCTAGTGGTGTCGTTAAAAATAAAATTAGGGGTTGGGGGAGGGGTTGTAGCCGAACCGCACGAGTCGCCCTGCGCCGCATCCAGTGCTAAAGGGACATTCCTGAGTTTGCTGCAGTTTTTAAGATGTTATTGACTAACAGAGACTTTTTAACGATTGTAATTACATATAAAAAATATTTTTCTGCATAAAATATTAGTGGCTGTATATTAAACGTTTTTGATCGTTCTAATATTTGTACTAGGTTAAATTTCATTTCATTTCCAAAAATATAATTTGTTCGTACGTACGAAATTATTTGAAGACAAAAAGCAGTTTGGGCTTCTTACAAATATTAAGACGACCAGAAACACATTGAATATACAGACACTGCTATTCTAAATCAGAAAGTATATTTAATATGTAAGTTTAATCGTAGAAATATTTTATTAGTCGGAAACATCTTACAATGCAGCAAACTCAGGAATGTCCCTTTAACGAGCCCTTAATTCTTTCTACCAGTTATTAATTCATTCATTTCAAATAATTTTCGTGTTTAACCCAATTAAGGTTCAAGCACGCTGTCTTCGAATGTCTGTCCATGACAGTGGGTTAGTTGTTAGTGGGAGAGAAGGGTGTAGTGGGAGAGAAGAGGGTGTAGTGAGAGAGAAGGGCGTAGTGGGAGAGAAGAGGGTGTAGTGAGAGAGAAGGGTGTAGGGAGAGAAGTGTGTAGTGAGAGAGAAGAGGGTGTAGTGAGAGAGAAGGGCGTAGTGAGAGAGAAGGGCGTAGTGGGGGAGAAGGGCGTAATGAGAGAGAAGAGGGTGTAGTGAGAGAGAAGAGGGTGTAGTGAGAGAGAAGGGCGTAGTGAGAGAGAAGGGCGTAGTGGGAGAGAAGGGCGTAATGAGAGAGAAGAGGGTGTAGTGAGAGAGAAGGGTGTAGTGGGAGAGAAGAGGGTGTAGTGAGAGAGAAGTGTGTAGTGAGAGAGAAGAGGGTGTAGTGGGAGAGAAGAGGGTGTAGTGGGAGAGAAGGGTGTAGTGAGAGAGAAGAGGGTGTAGTGAGAGAGAAGAGGGTGTAGTGAGAGAGAAGGGTGTAGTGGGAGAGAAGAGGGTGTAGTGGGAGAGGGGTGTAGTGGGAGAGAAGAGGGTGTAGTGAGAGAGAAGAGGGTGTAGTGGGAGAGAAGAGGGTGTAGTGAGAGAGAAGGGTGTAGTGGGAGAGAAGAGGGTGTAGTGAGAGAGAAGAGGGTGTAGTGGGAGAGAAGAGGGTGTAGTGAGAGAGAAGGGTGTAGTGGGAGAGAAGAGGGTGTAGTGAGAGAGAAGAGGGTGTAGTGGGAGAGAAGAGGGTGTAGTGGGAGAGAAGGGTGTAGTGGGAGAGAAGAGGGTGTAGTGAGAGAGAAGAAGGGTGTAGTGGGAGAGAAGAGGGTGTAGTGAGAGAGAAGAGGGTGTAGTGAGAGAGAAGAGGGTGTAGTGGGAGAGAAGGGTGTAGTGAGAGAGAAGAGGGTGTAGTGAGAGAGAAGAGGGTGTAGTGAGAGAGAAGAGGGTGTAGTGGGAGAGAAGGGTGTAGTGAGAGAGAAGAGGGTGTAGTGAGAGAGAAGGGCGTAGTGGGAGAGAAGGGTGTAGTGAGAGAGAAGAGGGTGTAGTGAGAGAGAAGAGGGTGTAGTGGGAGAGGTGGGTGTAGTGGGAGAGAAGTGGGTGTAGTGAGAGAAGAGGGTGTAGTGGGAGAGAAGAGAGTGTAGTGAGAGAGAAGAGGGTGTAGTGAGAGAGAAAAGGGTGTAGTGAGAGAGAAGAGGGTGTAGTGGGAGAGAAGAGGGTGTAGTGGGAGAGAAGAGGGTGTAGTGGGAGAGAAGGGTGTAGTGGGAGAGAAGAGGGTGTAGTGAGAGAGAAGAAGGGTGTAGTGGGAGAGAAGAGGGTGTAGTGAGAGAGAAGAGGGTGTAGTGAGAGAGAAGAGGTGTTAGTGGGAGAGAAGGGTGTAGTGAGAGAGAAGAGGGTGTAGTGAGAGAGAAGAGGGTGTAGTGAGAGAGAAGAGGGTGTAGTGGGAGAGAAGGGTGTAGTGAGAGAGAAGAGGGTGTAGTGAGAGAGAAGGGCGTAGTGGGAGAGAAGGGTGTAGTGAGAGAGAAGAGGGTGTAGTGGGAGAGAAGAGGGTGTAGTGGGAGAGAAGAGGGTGTAGTGGGAGAGAAGGGTGTAGTGGGAGAGAAGTGGGTGTAGTGAGAGAGAAGAGGGTGTAGTGGGAGAGAAGAGGGTGTAGTGAGAGAGAAGAGGGTGTAGTGAGAGAGAAAAGGGTGTAGTGAGAGAGAAGGGTGTAGTGAGAGAGAAGAGGGTGTAGTGAGAGAGAAGAGGGTGTAGTGAGAGAGAAGAGGGTGTAGTGAGAGAGAAGGGTGTAGTGAGAGAGAAGAGGGTGTAGTTCTCTTACACCTTATCCATTCAGTCGTTAAAGCTATATTTGGGTGGGAGTCGGCACCGGGCTGTGAACCCAGTACCTACCTACCAGCCGATGGCTTAATCACGACATCATCGATGCCGGTTGTTAATTTCATTTCATTTTCGTGCATGTATCCAGTTAAGGTTCAAGCACGTTGTCCTTGGCACACACCTCAGCTATCTGGGCTGTCTGTCCAGAACAGTGGGTTAGCTGTTAGTTGGTTAGTGGTTAGTGAGAGAGAAGAGGGTGTAGTGGTCTTACACCTACCCATTGAGAACTCGCTCTGGGTTGGAACCGGTACCGGGCTGCGAATCCTGTACCTACCTACCAGCATGTAGACCGATTGCTTAACCACTGCGCCACCGAGGCCGGTTATCTTAGTACTGGAATGGCAATGGGAAAACAGTTTAACGTACGCGTTCAGAGCAAGCTGTTGCAGCGCACGCCTGTCCTGGGCACAAGTACTAGCCTTGGCCGGTTCCTCCGTCTAGGACAGGCAAAGTTGGGTGGGTGAAGGAGGGACCGCCAGCACTGGTTAGTACACTTGCACTTTAATATTTATAGTCAAACATTAATTTAAAAAAAAAAAATCAACCAATCGATAAAATCGTTCAGGAGACAAGACGTGGTGGGTAAGCAACAGAAATACTCCGTCTGCGACCTGAGTCCAATAACTCCCACCGGAGGCGATCTCCAAACAAGCCGTCACTCCCAATCGCTGTTCCATTTATCACGGGCGATCATCGCGCAAGATTCGCCTTTATCCCGCTAATCGTCAAAGGATGTGGTCAGAGCGGGCCGGCCGTCACGTGATCAGCAGGTCACCGAGCGCTGCCGAGCTTCAATCGAAATTCAATCAGTTCCTTTCATC
>NC_054709.1:29222238-29261159 GCF_016097555.1 Gigantopelta aegis | reverse complement strand
CACGCACAGAGAGAGAGAGAGAGAGGAGAGAGAGAGAGAGAGAGAGAGAGAGAGAGACAAATGCACATACAAAACACACAGACACACACACATACATACACACACACCACTAGAGCACATTGAATTCTGACATAGTATTAGAGAGAAAACCCGCTATATTTTTCATTTAGTAGCAAGGGATCTTTTATATTCACCATCAATCAGATAGAATAGCACATACCACGGTTTTTGATATACCAAAACGTGTTTCACTGGCTGGAACAAGAAAGAGCTCAACAACGGGGATCGATCCTACACCGACCACGCATCCGGAGAGCGTTTTACCACTGCGTACGTTCCGCCCCTTCACACACAACCACCGCTGCCACCAAAATCACCACATATACCAATTATTAAAGGAACTATATAATAATACATAATTATGGACTATTATTGGATTTGATCCTTGACGTAACTTCCGACGGATGATTTCTAGAAAAACGTTACGGGTTGCAGTCTATTTTCCGCCACACTGCTCTTTTTATTCATGTGTTACATTTGATTACTTTACACCCTAATACCGCGCTCCGAGCGTTACCTTGTCATATATCACGGATCTGGCGTGGTGGCTCGTCGTTTACGTAATTGGCCGAGAATATGGCTTCCGTGCCATCGTGATCTAACCACTTAATGCCGGCCTTACACGGTATGATTTTGCTGCGATACGATATTGTAAGATGCAATGCAATATCCTAAAGCCAGCCTCAAACACGGTTAGTTTCCTGCTGCTATACGATGCTGTAAAATACGATACAATATCCTAAAGCTGTATTCTAACCGGCCGCGAGCGACGCGAGCGATGCGAGCGATTATTTTAGAAAACATTGATTTCAATTGCAGTATCCTAACTGGACGCGTGCGACGCGACACATTTATCCGTCACGCCATACGCGTGCGGTCAGGGTACGGCGATTCAAATCAATGATTTATAAAATAATCGCTCGCATCACTCGCGTCGCTCGCAGCCGGTTAGAATACAGCTTAAAGCCGGCCTCACACACGGTGCGTTTTTGTTGCGATACGATACTATAAGATACAATACAATACCCTAAAGCCGGTCTCACACACGGTGTTTTTTTTTTCTGAGATACGATTCAATACCGTAAAGCCGGTCTCACACATGGTGCGTTTTTTTCTGAGATACGATGCTGTAATATACGATGCAATACCATAAAGCCGGCCTCACATACGGTGCGTTTTTCTCTAAGATACGATGCTGTAATATACGATACAATACCCTAAAGCCGGCCTCACACACGGTGCGTTTTTTTCTGAGATACGATGCTGTAATATACGATGCAATACCCTAAAGCCGGTCTCACACACGGTGTTTTTTTTTTCTGAGATACGATGCAATACCGTAAAGCCGGTCTCACACATGGTGCGTTTTTTTCTGAGATACGATGCTGTAATATACGATGCAATACCATAAAGCCGGCCTCACATACGGTGCGTTTTTCTCTGAGATACGATGCTGTAATATACGATACAATACCCTAAAGCCGGCCTCACACACGGTGCGTTTTTTTCTGAGATACGATGCTGTAATATACGATACAATATCGTAAAGCCGGCCTCACACACGGTGCGGTTTTTTTTCTCAGATACGATGTTGTAATTTACGATACAATATCCTAAAGCCGGCCTCACACACGGTGTTTTTTTTTCTGAGATAAGATGCTGTAATATACGATACAATATCCTAAAGCCGGCCTCACACACGGTGCGGTTTTTTTTTCTTCTGAGATACGATGCTGTAATATACGATATAATACCCTAAAGCCGGCCTCACACACGGTGCGGTTTTTTTCTGAGATACGATGCTGTAATATACGATACAATATCCTAAAGCCGGTCTCACACAAGGTGCGTTTTTTTTCTGAGATACGATGCTGTAATATACGATACAATACCCTAAAGCCGGCCTCACACACGGTGCGTTTTTTTCTGAGATACGATACTGTAATATACGATACAATATCCTAAAGCCGGCCTCACACAGGATCGCAAAGAAAATCCCCGCACACACGATACGATTTTCTACAATTTTTATGCAGTTTTTGTTCAAAACTCTACAACCAAACAAGATACGACACGATGGCTTGGTACTGTCTACAATCGTATCGCAGTCATCATCACACGGTGCGATTCCTTAAGTATATCTTATTGCATCTTACAGTATCGTGTCATATTGTACGGTGCGTATATGCTGCACATATGACAGGACGCAGGAAAAATCCCCGCATAGGGTACGATTTTCTACAATTGTGTGGACACGTTTAACGAAAGACAGCAAAAATGACGAATCTGAGTCAAAAGCGTTCTACAGCACATTGATTTATTAATCAAACGGCTATTGGATGTTAAACATTTGGCCATTTTGACAAATAGCCTTAGAGAGGAAACCCGCTACAGTTTTTCATTAGTAGCAAGGGATCTTTTATATGTACCAAAAAAGAGAGTTTGTTTTGTTTAACGACACCACTAGAGCACATTGATTTATTAATCGTCAGCTATCGGGTGTCAAACATTTGGTAATTTTTACATATAGTCTTAGAGAGGAAACCTGCTACAGTTTTTCATTAGCAGTAACGGATCCTTTATATGCTCTAAAAAAAAATAGTTTGTTTAACGACACCACTAGAGCACATTGATTTATTAATCATAGGCTATTTGATGTCAAACATTTGGCCATTTTGACAAATAGCCTTAGAGAGGAAACCCGCTACAGTTTTTCATTAGTAGCAAGGGATCTTTTATATGTACCAAGAAAAGAGAGTTTGTTTTGTTTAACGACACCACTAGAGCACATTGATTTATTAATCATAGGCTATTAGATGTCAAACATTTGGCAATTTTGCCAAATAATCTTAGAGAAGAAACCCGCTAGAGTTTTTCATTAGTAGCAAGGGATCTTTTATATGCGCAAAACAGAAGTTGGACCATGTCAGGTCAGAGAGTTTAACGTGCACGTTCAGAACACGCTGCTGTAGCGCACGCCTGTCCTGGGCACATGTGTCAGCCTCAGCATGCTCCTCCGCCCAGGACAGGAAGAGTTGGACCATGTGCCCTTTTGCCTTTAGTACCCACCCTAAAATATTTCCTGGATCCGCCCCTGGTTTATAAACGCAGACCAGACATCTTATTTCCTTGCCCATAACATCGTGCTTGTTTCTATTTTGGTTACATCATCATTATCATCAACATTATCAATATCATCATTATCATAATTAGCGATATGTATAGGGGAACATGATGTCATCTTGATTATTATAGCCCGTGTCCTATTTCCGTTAAAAGAAAATTCGCCGATAATTGAATATAGCGCGGTTGTTGGGTTTTTTGTTTGGTTTTTTCGTTCTTCATCTTCTCAAAAGCTATAGTGATTATACTTGACAAGATGCAATTTACAATTTTCCAGCATGCAGTGGCAGAGGCTCAAACAGCGGGAAGGCGTGTATAATAATAATAATAATAATAATAATAATAATAATAATAATGCTACTACTACTTCTACTAATAGTAGTAGTAGTAGTAGTGGTGGTGGTGGTGGTAGTAGTAGTAATGGTAGTAATGGTAGTAGTAGTAGTAGTAGTAGTAGTGGTAGTAGTAGTAGTGGTAGTAGTAGTGGTAGTAGTAATGGTAGTAATAGTAGTAGTAGTAATAGTAATGGTGGTGGTGGTGGTGATGGTGGTGGTGGTGGTAGTAGTAGTAGTAGTAGTAGTAGTAGTAGTAGTAGTAGTAGTTTTCTACTGGGATATATGCGGCCATTGGAACTGATTGAACGTTGGAACACTTCTCGTTTCGACAGCCTGCACCACCAGGTTGGATTCCTTTTTAGCGAGATTCCTTGCCTCCACGTCATTTCTCCGGCTGATTATGTCGACTTGTTTTTTCGTGACTCGTATGACGGCCATTCTGCAGAACGCCACGGTGCTTCGCGTTTAGTCTCTACATGTCCGAGCCTGTCCTAGCAGCACTGGAAGATTGACCGCCCCACTGTAAGAAGAAATAGGAAGCGGGGTCAGCCCCATCTACTCTTTTCTGGACTTTACTTTGTTTTATTGTGATACCATCTCGTATCCTCCGGAGTCGGAACCGTCCGCACCACTATACCAACCCATGACGACTGGACTATACCCGTCTGATACTCTCGTTCAGACGGATCCGGCTTCTCAAGATCTGTATTTCAGCACAGCACTACACCTTCAACGTCTATCGACTGTCAATCTAGGGGTTTTCTTGACGGGATGCAACCCATCTCGTCCCTATAAGCTGTGCACCCAAACGGCCTTAACGAGGCCACTCACATGGACATGTAGATCGGACTTTAAACTTTTAGATTTTCGTTCCAAATTTTATGTCGAAATTACTTTCCTTTTTAATATTATTAAATAGTCCGATCCTCTCTTCTTTCTCTTATTTTATTTTTGGACTGTCCTAAAATGCTCCAAATTATATAAATATTCGGCCGACCAGTCAATTCTTTTTATTTTTGGCTTGTAACTTTTTATTTAATTTTTATAAAAATTCTATTAACTTTTTTACTAATTGCTATTTTCAAAATTCTGCCCATTTTCAACTACACCCCCCCCCCCCCCCCCCCCCATCCCGAGTCAGGCCACCGATCTTATCGGAGGCAGGACTCGGGATGGGCGTGTTCGAAACCCTAGTGGTATATGGGCACGTTAAACTAGATATCTATCTATCTATCTATCTATCTATCAACACATTTTATTTACGGTTATATGGCGTCAGACATATGGTAAAGGACCACACAGATATTAAGAGGAAACCCGCTGTCGTCACTTCATAGGCTACTCTTTTCGATTAGCAGCAAGGGATCTTTTATATGCACCATCCAACAGACAGGGTAGTACATACCACGGCATCAAGCGAGCGCTTTACCACTGGGCTACGTTCCGCCCTTCTTAATGTCGGTGGACCCATTGGGTTATTTCTCGTTCCAGCCAGTGCTCCACAACTGGTGTAACAAAGTCCGTGGCATGTACTACCCTGTCTGCGGGATGGTGCATATAAAAGATCCCTTGCTGCTAATCGAAAAGAGTAGCCCATGAAGTGGCGACAGCGTGTTTCCTCTCTCAATATCTGTGTGGTCCTTAACTATATGTCTGACGCCATATAACCGTAAATAAAATGTGTTGAGTGCGTCGTTCCTTCCTACCTTCATTGATTCATTAACTACTTCATTGTTTATTCATTCAGTAATCCATCCTTTCGTCCATTCATTCGTCCATCAATTCATCCATCCATTCATTCGTCCATACATGCATTCATTCATTCATCCATTTATTTGTCCATCCATTCACAATTCCATTCAATCATCGATCCACGCATCCAGTCATTTCATCCATCCATCCATCCATCCTTTCATCAATTCATTCGTTCATTCATTCATCCATCTATTCATCCATCCATTCATTCGTCCATCCAGTTACAAATCCTTTAATTCGTCCATCCATCCATTCATGCATTTCTGTCGTTTTTATTTTAATTCATTCATCCATCCATCCACTAAATCATGCATGCATTAACGGCATCCGTTCACTCATCCATCCATCCATCCATCTATCCATTCATTCATTACTCCAATCATCTTTCTTTTCTTTTTTTCTTCTCAGACAGTCTATTAGTCAGTGACAATTCATATACATACATTCCAATAAAAACTGTCCTGGTGCACTCCATTCGCTTTCTGTCGCTGATCATGCAACCATTCCAGCCCATTGCTCATTACTAGTATTCGAATTGTCGTATGGACCAACAACGGCCATTTCATCTCGCTCGCAGAATCCCCTTAGCGACTGGGCGGCTATTTCTGTTGTTTCTTCCAATATTACTTAAGTTTGCATGACGCACAAATCTTAAGGAAAACGGCTGTTGGGTATTTATGAAGTAAATTATCTGAATGGAATAGTATCTATATTCGGTCTGATAAAGCGGAAAAAGATACGATCAGTTTGTTAAAGCGATAAAGAACCTAATCCAAATGAGGAAGTTATTATATTGTAATACACTCGCGTCCCAGTAGCAAGGAATCGACAGCAGATACAACTATCGATAATCGTCGTAATGGGATTCTTTTTCATTTTCAAGAATTTTTTTTCAAGATTTATTAAACAACACTCAGACACAATACAATGTGTAACAAGAGGACATTTTTAAATACATAATTAACATACATGACAAGAACAGGCGTCAACATAGAAGTATCTATAATTAACAGAACACAAGATATGCAAACAAAATAGCTAAAATATGCGGAGAAACGTCAGTTCACAAGACAAGATAATCTTTTAATAAATATAGCTAGGTTTCTTAATAGTGGTGCATTACATAATGACAGCATACCTTTCATTTTAAAAACGCTAGGATGTTGTCCAATAGTTTTCATCGACTCAGATCAGCAATCTATACGTATCAAATCAATGTTTTAACATGGTTTCTTTAAAGGGACATTCCTGAGTTTTCTGCATTGTAAGATGTTTCCGACTAATAAAATATTTCTACGATTAAACTTACATATTAAATATACTTTCTGGTTTAGAATATCAATGTCTGCATTATATTTAATGTGTTTCTGGTCGTCTTAACATTTGTAAGAGGCCAAAACTGGATTTTGTCTTCAAATAATTTTGTACGTACGAATTTTTTTTTTTTTTGCAAATAAAATAAAATTTAACCTAGTAGAAATATTAGAACGATCAAAAATACTTTAATATAAAGCCACTAATATTTTATGCAGAAAAATATATTTGATTGGTAATTACAATCGTTAAAAAGTCTCTGTTAGTCAATCACATCTTAAACATTGCATCAAACTCAGGAATGTCTCTTTAGCTCTCTGGGTTGTCTGTGTATTGTCCAGAAACCGTAGCCCAATGGTAAAGCGCTCGCTTGATGCGCGGTCGGTTTGTGATCGAACCCCGTCAGTGGGGCCCATCGGGCTATTTCTCGCTCCAGCCAGTGCACCACGACTGGTACATCAAAGGTCGTGGTATGTGCTATCCTTTCTGTGGGGTGGTGCATATAAAAGATCCCTTGCTGCTAATCGAAAAGAGTAGCCCATGGAGTGGCGACAGCGGGTTTCCTCATTCAAAATCTGTGTTGTCCGACGCCATATAACCGTAAATAAAATGTGTTGAGTGCGTCGTTCAATAAAACATTTCCTTCCTTTGTCCAGTAACGGTGTTAATGAGTTGTTGGTATCCTTATTTTTTCATTTCATTTCAATTTATTTTCGTGCTTATATCCAATTAAGGTTCAAGCACGCTGTCCTGGGGACACATCTCAGCTATCTGGGCGTATCTGTCCGGACAGTGGGTTAGCTGTTAGCTGTTAGTGGTTAGCGAGAGAAAAGAGGGTATTGTGGTCTTACACCTACCCATTGACTCGTTAAAACTAACTCTGGGTTGGAGCCGGTACCGGGCTACGAACCCTGTACCCACCAGCCTTATGTCCGAGGGCTTAACCACGACGCCACCGAGACCGGTTGGTATCCTTAACTTGAATTCCATGTCTATGTGTCCAAATAAGGTTCACACACACACACACACACACACACACACACAAAACATACACAAACACACGCACACATACGCACATACGCACACACATACACAACACAGGGTTAATGATTTGTTGGTATCCTTAACTTGAATTCCATGTCTGTCTAATTAAGGTTCAAGCACGTTATCCTGGACACAAATACACACACACACACACACACACTCACACACTCACAAACACGCACACACAAATACACACATGCACAAACACGGGCACACACATACAACAAACACACGCATACATACATACACGCACACACGCAAGCACGCAAGCACGCACGCACACACACACACACACATAACGCTACTGTAAATAATATATGTTTTGATACCTGTCGTGAAACAACCATATATCGATGCATTGCGATACAAACATTTCGATAACATCTAACACTTACCACTGATATTAATATTTACCGTTAGAGTACATGAGAATATAGTTTGTAAAGCACGTCTTCTGTTATTAAACACAGGACAAGAAACCCCAAGGTACTGTTAGATAAGTCGATTATTTGACGACATTTATAGAATAATCCGTTACGGCGTATTAATATTTCAAAACGTCAACACAGTGTGGTCTCTGGCTTTTAGCGAAGAAGAATAATTAGTCCACTTATAAATGTTGGCGATCTTCCACACACGAAAGGTATTTCACACACTCACACACACACACTCACTCACACACACACATACACACACAGACACATACAGACAAATACATCCACACACACTCACACAGACACACACACACAAACACACACACACATACACACACACACACACACTAACATACACACTAACACACACACACACATACAGACACAGCCACATACATCCACACACACTCGCACACACACACACACACACACACATACACTAACACACACACTAACACACACACACACACACATACATCCGCACACACTCGCACGCACGCACACATACACACACATACATCCACACACACACACATACGCACACACACACACGCACACACTCTCACACACACACACAAACGCACACACTCTTACATACACACACACGCGCGCACACACACAAACACACACACACACGAACTATAATGCATTGCTCTTGAAAAATCAAATTAATATATAACTGCCACCCTCCCCTTGACGCCACCCCCCCCCCCCCCCCCCCCCCCCGCTCCTCAGTGACTGTCATCTTCTGATGCCTGTGAATTTCGACTTGCATTGACCTTGCAAATTTGGAAAATCGAATTAATATATTACTACGCCAAATGTTTAATGATAATAAACAAATAGCAATATTCTAACAAAGGAAGACCAAGGCCAGTTGATTTCTTTTGTTGTTTTATTGTTATGGAATCTTTTCATCCGTTTTTTCTTTTAGTGGCTTCCAGCCAGTGCACCAATGACTGGTATATTAAAGGCCGTAGTATATGCTATACTGTCTGTGGGATGGTGCATATAAAATACTCTTTGCTACTAATGGAAAAATGTAGCGGATTTCCTCACTAAGTCTATGTGCTAAAATTACTAAGTGTTTAACATCCAATAGCCGATGACTAATAAATCAATGTGTTCTAGTGGTGTCGTTAAACAAACTAAACTTAAATGATAATTAAAAAAGTATAGGGATATTTTAGCGAACGAAGACAGAAAACCAGTTGATTCTTTTGTGGTCTTGTTATGGAATCTTTTCCTGGTTTTGGGTTTTTTTTTGTTGTTGTTGTTTTTTGTTTTTTTTGGGGGGGTGTTTTGTTTTTTGTTGGGGTTTTTAGTGGCTTTTTGTTGTTTGTTTTGCTTGTTTTTGGGGGTAGTAGGGGTTAGTAGGGTAGATAACCCATGATTCTGTTTTCGGCCACTGCCCGAGAAACGTTTAACATTTTCGTGATCTTGTACTGACTTCGGGACGAATCCTTTATCACAGCGCTCGCCGTCTTGTGTTTCGCTGGGGAAAAAACAAGAAGACAAAAAGAAAAAACACACAAACGTAAACAAGATTTGACGGCTTCGGTTCGAACAACGAAAAGTTCATACCGATAGTGAAGAGATTTCCACGGCCAGTGTTTCATGCCTTTGTTTCTTTTTACCTGTTGCGTCTTATCTTTCCGTGACTAATTGCGCCCGATATAGACCTGCCACGCCGCCATTACGATAAGGGGCGATAATCAAAACCTTTTCTAATGATATATCTTTCTTTTCGTTTTAGTGTTATTACAGCCTATTTCTAGGTTTGCAAAAACACGCACACTTGCGCTATGCCCCTTATCTAAGAAGTTCGTTCACGAGGATTTTTTTTTTTTTTTTTTTTTTTTGTGGATTATTTTTTCTCCGCGAAATGCGTTAATCGTAGAACAATCGTTAAAATAAACCTCGCAAAGGAGATGGTTATCTCCCCTTGGTAATTAACACGTTTGGGGAGGAACGCACGTTGCTACATATAATTATCACTATCATTTCATTCAATCACTTTGCAAAAATTAATCGGTATAATTCCGGACGGGGAGTCTTCAGAGGTAGAGGGTCAGCTTGACATGTCAAGGATCTCAGGATCGAATCCCTTCAGCGGTCTCGTAAATATTTAACAAACGAAACACCTGTTTTCGGCTGCTTGTTATCCAATCCAATATATATTTACATGCTCATATACCACGAAGGTTTCAAGCATGTCTGTCTTGGGCATAATCTCTGGCCTTTGCCAGTGACTAAGTCCAGGACAGAAAAGGGTGGGGGATAAGTTTGAAGTGGGCAGATTTTGGAATAAGAATTTAGTAGTGTCCAGCGACTGCGCGGACCGACTAGTAGACACCGAAAATGGGCCGTGTTCTGACTGGCTGAATTTCGATTCCTTCGGGTCTAACTAGAAAAAGCTAAAGTCTACGGAGAATAACAGCACCTAACATCATGTCCGGACTAAGAATTTAAACCCAAAAATAAGTTTGACTGCTCGGCCAAAAAGTTTTTAAGGTGATTTGAGCAATTGAACGGGCGCCAAAGTAAACGTTGGACTATTTATAAAAAAATAAACATAAAGATTTGGAAGCTCGATCGAAAAAGTTTAAAGTCCAACTAAGCCCAAAAAAGGAGGATACCTGTCCTAGGTAAGGTTGTACTACTTCGGGGAGCCTGGAGTGTCTCGGAGCGACGGCAGCTTTTCACTGATCTGGTGTAGATGTTTTAATAGTCGGGGCCGCAGACCGCTTGTAACATCCTGTTCGTTTTGTTATCGAGTTGAGCAAACAGGATGCACTGTCTGTAGGTCTGGTCCCTTCGGTGCGTAACGACTATTCCCTTGGTTTCATTGAAGATCTTGATATGAAGCTCGTAGCTGCTGCCGTCCTCCATGGTCTTCCAGTGGTGTTGGTTCAAAAACCTCCCCGAAGTAGTTTCTGGTTTCTGCGTGTCCCCCTGTATGTACTGATGGAGATGACGACGAAGTCCACTGATGGCAATGGTCCATTCGTCGTCAACAGGGGGAGCGGATTCCGGCGGCGGCTTGGTCTTGGCTGGCTGGGTGGTCGGTGATTAACAAGTCCAAGTGGCGACTCGACGGGAGCGGTCGTTGTTGACCGCTTCACCGGAGTCGTCGTCTTTGGGGTGGAGGTTGAAGTAGGTGGTGGCACACTCGTCCGTTTGAATCTGACGATCTCCTGGGTGGTGTACGGCCGTTCCGGGGATGCGGGCTCCACAAGTGGTTGCTTCCTCTCCGGAGGACTCGGTGGGGGCGGTATCACAGGAGGGAGCGCCACTGGCGGTTGAGCCACCAGCTTTGTCCCCCCCTGGGCCTTCCCTGGCACCGGTTTCTTCCTTCTTCTTCCTCTTCCAGTCCCCCCTTTCCGTTTCTGTGGAGGCGGGTCACCGTACACCAAAGTCACGGTCGCCCGTGACCCGGTATACGTGACCCGGAACTCCAACATCGGGCCGAAGCTGGCAATCAGTCCCCCCAGGTGGGGGGGCAATTCGAGAGCGCACGTTGACACGTCCACCTTCATCGAAGGACAGCTGGAGAAAAAAGTGTTATATCATGTCTGTGCGGAAATGGCACGCCACGCCCCTTCTGTTAAACGTAAACACAAAAACAGCCAATCGGGAAGACGGTAGCTCGACTGTTCTTTAGCCTGTTGATTTATGTTGTTTTGTTTTTTTATTAATATTTTTTTTATTATTATTATTATTTTTTTTTTTTTATCGACTTGTGTCTTTTGTTTTCTTTATTGTTGTTTGCGATGGTGTTTTTATGTGCCCATATTTGTCTCATATAATTACATGGTACTACTTTACTTTCATCTCTGGTTGGAACGGAAAATAACAGCAAACACTGTGGTTTGTACTGTTCTGTGTGTGCTTAAACGTGCATATAAAAGATCCGTTTCTGCCGCTTTTTGGTAATAGTGACCTATTTGGCGGCAAATGTCGAAATAAAAAGATTTTATAATCTTAAGGAAACATTGATTTATTAATCATCGACTAACTGGGGGAGGGGGTTACGTAGCTCAGTGGTACAGCGCTCGCCTGATGTGCGATCGATCCCCGTCGGTGGGCCCATTGGGCTGTTTATCGTTACTGCCAGTGCTCCACAACTGGTGTAACAAAGGCTGTGGTCTGTACTATCTGTATGTGGGATGGTGCATATAAAAGATAATTTGCTGCTAATCGAAAACCGTAGGCCATGAAGACTAGTAGCGACAGCGGGTTTCCTCCTTCAATATCTGTGTGGTCCTTAACCATATGTCTGATGTCATATAACCGTAAATAAAATGTTTTGAGTGCGTCGTTAAATAAAACATTTCCTTTCTTCGTCAGCTAATGGTGTCAAACATTTGGTAATTCTAACATATCGTTTTAGAGAACATATCTGTTACATTTTTTTCAATAGCAGCAAAGATCTTTTATGTGTACTTTTCCTAACACAGGACAGCACATACCATATTTGATATAACAGTCATGCGGCATTAGTTAGGACGGGGTGAAAACCTAATCAAAGAATATCCTCCCCGACGGGGTTCGATCTTAGGACCCAGGCACCGAAAGCGAGCACTCTACTTACTGAGCAAGATCATTAATAAAAACAAAATCGTGTTTATTTATAATTTAACTAAGGCTCAAGCACGCTGTCCAGGACAGTGAGTTAGTTGTTAGCTGTTCATGTTTAGTGGTCTTACGCCTACCCATTTAGTTGCTAAAAGAATTCTCGCTGGAAGCCGGTAGCAGGAGGCGAACCCATTACCTACTAGCCTTATGTTCGATGGCTTAACCAATGAACATGAATATACAGGGCGGGGGGTGGGGGGCGGGGGCGGTTCTCCTTTTTTAAAACTTTTTTTTACTCCAGAAAATAGCATACATATCTCAAGGTTTAATTTGTATAGTATTTCATTTCTTTGTAAAACGTAGTGCCCCTCCCCCGTAAGATTTTGATCAGGGCACGGCCCGGATATATAATATGAACTACTGACGTCGGCGAATCTTGCCGCAGTCGTAATTTACAATGCTGCAATGAGGTGTCGTTAAACAAACATTCCCTTCCCTTCCCCGACATTCACGAGTGCGAATGAGTGGGATTGTTGTTGTTTTTTGTTTTTTCACTTTTCTCTCTTGAAATTAACGGCGAGGTCAGAGGTCATGGAGCACTCCTCTGTCAGTAATCTAGTAATGGACGACTGGACGGTCACTAAACGGCTAAAAGCCAAGATGGTCGGACAAGATAGAGTGAGTAATCGTCCGACTTTAGCACCACAAGACTCCGCCAAGCGATGACGCATAGATCTGCCTTTCAGTTTTAGTGCAGTTTTTTCTTTAAAAAACCTTCGTTATATTTTCTATGTTCGCTTGTTGTTGGCTGGGCTTTTTACGTTTATTAACGTTGGTTGTTGTAATATGATATGCGTATGATATTTTGCTTTATATTTGCTTTATAATAGTGTAAAAGTGTGTAAATATAAAAGTGTGCCCCTCCTCCCCCCCCCCCTCCCCCACACACACACGTTTTGGCACCTTCCTACGCCACTGTGTGTGTGTGTGAGTGAGTGAGTGAGTGTGTTTGTATGTGTGAGTGTGTGTATGTGTGAGTGAGTGTGTATGAGTGAGCGTGTGTGTATGTATGTGTGAGTGTGTATGTGTATGTGAGTGTGTGTCTGAGTGAATGTGTGTGTGTATGTGTGTGTGTGTGTGTGAGAGAGAGAGTGTGTATGTGTGACTGTATGTGTCTGTGTGTGGGTGTGTGTACGTGTGAGTCAGTGTGTATGTGTCTCTGTCTGTGTGTGGGTGTGTGTGTACGTGTGAGTGAGTGAGTGTGTTTGTATGTGTGTGTGTGTGTATGTAATTATGTGTGAGTGAGTGTGTGTGTATGTGTGTGTGTGAGTGTGTGTCTGAGTTATTGAGTGTGTATGTGTGTGTGTGAGTGTGTATGTGTGACTGTATGTGTATGTGTGTGTCTGTGTGTGTGGGTGTGTGTACGTGTGAGTCAGTGTGTCTGTGTGTGTTGGTGTGTGTGTGTGTGGGGGGGGGGGGTGCGTGCGTCTGTGCGTGCGTGCGTGCGTGCATGCATGCATGGATGGGTGGATGGATGGATGGGTGGATAAATGGATGGATAAATGCATGAATCGATGGATGGATAGATGGATGGGTTGATGGATGGATTGATGAATCGATGGATGGATAGATGGATGGGTTCATGGATGGATTGATAAATGGATGGATGGATTGAGTGCTCGCCAAAGGTGCTTGCCTCGTAGGATCCAACCACCTCGGTAGACCAATTGTTTGATTGTTTTTTTCCCCTTCCCAACAAGAGCTCCACAACTGACATATCAAAGGCCGTGGTATGTGCTATCCCGTCTGTGGGATAGTGCATATAAAAGATCCTTTGCTACTAATGGGACAATTTAGCGGCTTCCTTTGAAGATTACCAAATGTTTGACATACAATAGCCGATGATTAGTAAATCAATTTTCTCGTGGTGTCGTTAAACAAAATGAACTTTAACTTCGGAAAATTCTGTTTAAAACTGTGCAATCCAATTTCAGTTTTTCTTAGCCTTTGAAAATTCAATAATTTTAATACTTCACTAAATAAACATTTAATCGTTGTCGTCCTATTAACTCTTTGTATAATCTTCTTTCTTTCTTTTTTTTTCTTTTTTTTTTCCATCTAAAATACATTCGCCAAATTCAGCTTCAAAGACTGCTTATGTCGTAACGTCGTGATCAAATTAATGAGTCTGTAGCTAAATATGTTATTTGTTTTCCGTTTTAGCAAGCGATGGGGTGGGAGAAACTATATTGTTCCTGTAAATTCAATATAGTCTACTTAATTAGATGACCAAGCCCAGGTAGTATCGATGACTCTATACGGCTGTATGTGCGTCTTTTTATCTCTTGGTGATGATGGGCGATATGCAGGCGCCTTGTTTTTCTGTGATGATTCTAGGGGGAGGCAAGGTGTGGACATTAGCGTTCTGTATCGTATGGATATCAGATCCATATTGGATATTTAATTAACTTACCCTACCTTAGAGCTTTAATGACTCTTTAGATATATTTGCTTTTTGGATTTAGGGGGTGGAACTCGATATGGTTTAGATACAAATTCAGTAAGGGAAAGAAGATTAGCAGTATCGTAATGGAATTACTTAGTCTGGCTATATTTGGCGCTCACATTTTGCTATCCATTTGTGTGTGTGTTTGTTGTTTCTTTAGCATGGGACCGGCCTCGGTGGCGTCGTGGCAGGCCATCGGTCTACAGGCTGGTAGGTACTGGGTTCGGATCCCAGTCGAGGCATGGGATTTTTAATTCAGATACCGACTCCAAACCCTGAGTGAGTGCTCCGCAAGGCTCAATGGGTAGGTGTAAACCACTTGCACCGACCAGTGATCCATAACTGGTTCAACAAAGGCCATGGTTTGTGCTATCCTGCCTGTGGGAAGCGCAAATAAAAGATCCCTTGCTGCTAATCGGAAGAGTAGCCCATGTAGTGGCGACAGCGGGTTTCCTCTCAAAATCTGTGTGGTCCTTAACCATATGTCTGACGCCATATAACCGTAAATAAAATGTGTTGAGTGCGTCGTTAAATAAAACACTTCTTTCGTTCTTTAGCATGGAGCTGGATTAAGTCCGTACTAAGCGGGGGTGGGAAGTCTTCCAGAAAATATGTTGAAGTGTCCTTTAGTTTAAAGTGCTCGTTTTGTCTAGCTGTTGAAAGTACCATCCCACAATCCCCTGATTTATTGTATGTCTCTCCACCCCCACCCCTCCAGTCGGGACCTAAACGTTTATATGTTGTTGTTACTGCTGCTTTTTCTTCTGCTTTTTCTGCTGCTGATACTACTGCTACTACTACGTCTATTGCTACCACCACAACCACTACTACTTTTACTACCACTACCACGTCTACTATTACTACTACCACCACTACTACAATTGCTACGACCACCACAACAACAACCACCTCAAATCACCACTACTACTACTACTACTACTACTACTACTACTACTACTACTATTTCTATTACTACTACTACTACTAGTAAAATAAAACAAACTTTACGTTTACTGCAGATTGCGTATTAACTGCGACATACTGAGTAAACGGTGCATTAAATGTTTCGAATCTTTCACGTATTAATAATAGTAGTAGTAGTACCACCACCACTACTACTACAACCACTAATACTACTACTACTACTACCACCACCACCACTACTACTACTACTAATACTAATACTAATACTAATACTAATACTAATACTAATACTAATACTAATACTACTACTACTACTACTACCACTACCACTACCACCACTACTACTACTACCACCACCACCACCACTTCTACTACTACTGCTACTATTACCACTACCACTGCTACCACTACTACTAGTACTGCTACTAGTACTGCTGCTGCTGCTACTACTTCTACCGCTACTATTACTACTACTACTACTACTACTACTACTACTACTACCACTACTACTACTACTACTACTACTACTACTGCTGCTACTACTACTACTACTACCACCACTACTACTACTACTCCTACTACTACCACTACTACTACTACTACTACTACTACTACCACTACTACTAATACTACTACCACTACTACTACTACTACCACTACTACTACTACTACTACTACTACTACTACTACCACTACTACTACTACCACTACTACTACCACTACTATTACTACCACTACTACTACTACTACCACTACTACTACTACCACTGCTACTACTACTGCTACTACCACTACTACTACCACTACTACTACCACTACTACTACTACTACCACTACCACTATCACTACCACTACTACTACTACTACTACTACTACTACTACTACTACTAACCACGGTGAAAAGTTCTCTGCTGTTAAATCTTTTGAAGTTTTGTTTATTATTATTATTAATACGTGAAAGATTCGAAACATTTAATGCACCGTTCACTTAGTATGGCGCAGTTAATACGCAATCGGCAGTAAATAAAAGTCCTAAACGCAAACCGCAGACATATCAGTCGGACGGGAGCTCTGCGCCGCACCCAGTGTGTATGAGCCTTAAGTTAAAGTTTGCTTTGTTTAACAACACCACTAGAGCACATTGATTAATTAATCATCGGTTGTTGGATGTCAGACATTTGGTAATTCTGACCCGTAGTCAGCAAAGGAAACCCGCTACATTTGTCCTGATACAGCAAGGGATCTTTTATGTGCACTTTCCCACAGACAGGAAAGCATATACCACGGTATTTGAACAGTTGTGGTGCACTGGTTGGAACGAGAAAAAACACAATCAGTTGAATGGATCCACCGAGGTGGTTCGATCCTGAGACGCAAGCATCTCAAGCGAGCACTCGACCGACTGAGCTAAATTCCGCCCCCAATCTGCAGTAACGCCAAAGAAAAACGTCAAATGGGGGAAATATCATTTACAGATAGTTGCCAAACAGCAAACAGTTGGTAGTCTGTGAATGCGGAAGAAAGGAATGCAACGGTATTCAGAAAATGAATTCAAGGAAAGAAGTACCGGAAATATCAGATGGATTTCGGGTATTCGTTTTGTAGGTCACGGTCAAGGTCAGTTATTTACTGGATGCTCGTGTTGAGTACATTTTTTTTTTCTTCAAAAAGGTCGATGTTTCCGTTTAAGACTGAAAAATGTGTGGCGAAAGAACAGATGTAGTTCCCTCGTCCCTGTCACGACTGGTAGATCAAGGGTTGTGGTATGTGCTGTACTGTCCTTTGAAATGTGTTATATAATAGACCCCTTGCTTTTATTTGTTTGAAGTAGCATATTTGGCGCTACCTAGCTCTCTCTGTCTCTCCCTCCCTTCTCTCTCTCTCTCTCTCTCTCTCTCTCTCTCTCTCTCTCTCTGCCTGTCTCTCCCTCTGTCTGTTTGTCTGCCTGTCTCTGTCTGCCTGTCTGTCTCTCTGTCTGTCTGTCTGTCTGTCTCTCTCTCTCTCTCTCTCTCTCTCTCTCTCTCTCTCTGTCTCTCTGTCTGTCTCTCCCTCTGTCTGTCTGTCTCTGTCTGTCTGTCTCTCTCTCTCTCTCCCTCTCTCTCTCTCTCTCTCTCTCTCTCTCTCTCTCTGTCTCTCCCTCTGTCTGTCTGTCTCTCTGTCTCTGTCTCTCTCTCTCTCTCTCTCTCTCTCTCTCTCTCTCTCTCTCTCTCTCTCTCTCTCTCTCTCTCTCTCTCGCAATAGATCATTCAATTTCGATCATGCTTATTTCATTGGATGGCATGCCTGTGGAGACCGGATCGTCAATCTTATGTCTTTAAATCGGTATCACACGTGTGTGTGTGTTATTGCAAAGTGATGGCATGGTGTTCTCCCCAATGGACTGTAAGAACATGTATTGAAAATGGAACAGAGATGTTCTATATTAAATCAACACAGATGACACTACCTGTTGATAATGAAGCACACATGTATATTAAAACTGTAGTTGTGTTTGTGTTTTACATTAGACAAATATTTTTTGGAGATGAAGAGATAAGATTGCCTTTTTAATCTCTTCTCGTAATTCATTTATTCCTATCGCTTCGCTGACATTAGGCCTACATAACTGCAGGAATATTTAGAAAAAAAACACTAAAATCCTAATAACTGCCCTTTCTTTGTAATGCTTATAAACACAACATGCCTTTACGTTCTTCCTGAATTGGTTGATTAGAAAATATCACCACCAGATTGATACGTAATATGGTGCAGCTGCAAAACGGAGCTGAAGAGTTCGAATATTTATTTATGAAAACATGACTTATCTGCCCTTTGGTGGGTGCATCTTGCAAATTGGACCCTCGGTGTTGTGTTTGATAGTGTGATGTTCTGTTTGTATTGGCTCCGAGCACTCAAACAGTTATTCCAAGTGCGAATTAGACGGCCTGTTGACTGTATCTATAGCATCGTATCTGGGCATGTCAAGCTTGATCCAGATGCACTGCATTACACTAGATTAAATTATATTCATAGACAACAAAAAAAAAGAAGGTTAGTACCTAACATATACTACCACAGGGCTGACCCATAGGAACCTGGGGGCGGATATGTGCTTCCACCCCACCACACGCACACACGAAGACGAAAATTTAATTTTTTCCTACTATTTATAAATAAAGACTAAAATGTGGAGTAGGACTTTCCTTTGGCACTGTCACGTATAAAGAACATTATAAATACTTATAACAAATAGAGTTTGGGTTAGGGTTAGTGATATTGCCAAACGAACGTCCTTCCAAATGTGGCGTTTGGCCCCCCCCCCCCCCCCCCGCACACACACACTCTAGCATAAGCGTAAGAGACAGGGGGACACTGCCCCGACCCCCCACCCCCAGGTCTGGAGCAAATCCTCAAATCCGGGCAAAAAAGATAAAGATATTCCGACAAAATGAGGTTTCCTGGAACCTTTACCCATAATATTACTTTGTAATTCATTTAAAGGTGAATATAGTGATTCGTTTGCCTGTTCTATATAGCTGTTTGTCAGTAATGCTAATATGAATAAATGTTGTCATCCAGATTCGAGCATGTTCGTTTAATTATGGCAGAAAAATCAGTCTGCCCCTACAAAAAATGGGATCCCTTACGCCTGTGTACACTAGTCAAAACCTGACTATAGATTGTGCTACACCACCATATATTTCAGAATGTGAGAGTACAAGTCAGTAAATCCTTATCATGTTCAAAACATCACCACTCGTTTACTCGTAATACCAGGATGATCGTATTGGTGTCAAATGAAAGCTACGATAGTGTAGAATATTACTAACACACATTCGGTGTGTCCTTGTGGTATATCAAAGGCCGTGGTACGTGCTATCCTGCCTGTGGGATAGTGCATATAAAACGTCCCTTGCTACTAACGGGGAAAAAGTAGCGGGTTTCCTCTCTAAGACTATATATCAAAATTACCAAATGTTTGACATCCAATAGCCGATGATTAATAAATCAATATTTTCTAGTGTTGTCGTTAAACAAAATAAAATCCTCTATATATATCAGGTATATATATAGATATAATTATAATTATATATAATATTATATATATATTTATATACATGTACATGTACATGTAGTACATTTGATTTTACTTGTATTCCAGCACGATTTCCCTATACAGTAGTGTTCAGCTCTTCCTCATCCCAACTGAATTAATTCTGCAACCGCTTTGGGGTACAAACACCATGGCCTACTTCACAAAGCTGGTTTAAGCTCTCTTAAAGAACACACCAACGCCCTTGCAAGTATTTATGCACTGCACTGCAAGATCCCACAAAACAGCGAGGATTTAGTGCATTAAGCCCCTGATTTGTCCAATTATGTATATAACATAATTTGTTAGTGTACGTGTGTCCTATATTTGAGTCCATGTCTCAGGGTGAGGTGTCTGTGTATCTAGGGTGGTGGTGGATTTTTCAGGGGGTGCATGTTTGCCACCGTCCCCTCAAAGCACCATTGAATTATATCTAGAACCAGGCGCAGGAACTTTAGCAGGGGGGTCCAGCCTGTGTCGAGCGAAGTTCATAGGCGGGGGGGGAGGGGGGTGTTAAGTTATACTTCCCCCAAAAAATATATTGGGAAAAAAAAGTTTGAGGAGGGGCGATAGGCTCCGAGTCATTCTCTCCCCCCCCCCCCCCCCCGGAAAATATAAAGAAGAAGAAAATTTCCTTGAGCAGAGGCGAGGGGTTTCGAGTCATTCCTCCTCCCCCCCCCCCCCCCCCCCCCCCCCCCCGCTGGATAATATATTGAAAAAAGAAGAAGATTTTCTTGGACAGGGGGTTTTGAGTCGATCTTCCCTGGAAAATATATTGAAAAAAAAAAGAGAAGAAAATGTCCTTGAACCTGTGTGTGGGGAGAAGGGGTATGATTGTCCTACGAACCCATCCCCACCCCCACCCCATCACCACCACAACTACCGCCACCGACCGCATAATAATATGCGCATGAGAACAGCCTAACTTATAAATAATGCCGGTATTGCCGATACAAGAAATACCACCTATGTGTAGTTAATAGCGGTGTCTGGATATTTAGAAATTTTTTCTTTCTTTCTTTCCTTCTCCAGGTGTCTTTCTGATTGGTGAGAAAGTTTTTCGTTCAGATTCCGCGAGCGCCTCTAGTCGAAGGGATTGTAGGAGAAACATGACTGGGTAGAAAGAACTTGTGGCGTGAGATGAGAGAATGTGCCCCTACAACTGAGTGCGCGGTGAGTACATTGTTGCTTTTTCATTCATTTCAACTTGTTTTCGAGCTTATAATCCTATCAAGGTTCATGCACGCTACTCTGGGCACACACACACACACACACACACACACACACAACACACACATAGCTATCTAGGCTGTCTGTCCAGAACAGTGGGTTAGTGGTTAGTTGTTAGCGGTTAGTGAGAGAGAAGAGGACTGTACCTACCCATTGAGTCGTTAAAAACTCGCTCTGGATGGGAGCCGGTACCGGGCTGCGAACCTTGTACCTACCAGCCTTATGTCTGATGACTGAGGGTTAGTTGGTAAGTGGTTAGTGAGAGAGAAGAGTGTGTAGTGGTCTTACACCTACCCATTGAGTCGTTAAAACTCGTTCTGGGTGGGAGCAGGTACCGGGCTGCGAACCCTGTACCTACCAGCTTCATTCATTTTAATTTATTTTCGTGCTTATATCCAATTAAGGTTCAAGCACGCTGTCCTGGGTACACACCTCAGCTATCTGGGCTGTATGTCCAGGACAGTGGGTTAGTTGTTAGTTGTTAGTGAGAGAGAAGAGGGTGTAGTGGTCTTACACCTACCCACTGAGTCGTTAAAACTCGCTTTGGGTGGGAGCCGGTACCGGGCTGCGAACCCAGTACCTACCAGCCTCTAGTCCGATGGCTTAACCACGACGCCACCGAGGCTCTTCACGTTTTCAATCAATCAATCAACTATTAGACTCGTGCTTTACACCCACTGAAGGTTCAATCACGACTGTCTTGGACACATTCTCCGAGAGTCTCCATTTGATATTATAGTGGGTACTTTGTTACAAAACTGGTGCCGCCATTTTACAATCATCTTTTAATATTTTTTAATAAAAAAAATTTAATTAAAAAAAACATAAACAGTTTTTGGAGAAAAAAAAATTCTTTCTGTGGTGTCTGCCTGTGGTAAGTATGTGTTTGAGTGTGCGCGCGCGCGCGTGTGTGTGTGTGTGTGTGTGTCCGTGTGTGTGTATGTGTTTTTGAGTGTGTGTGTGTGTGTGTGTGTGAGAGAGAGAGAGTGCATCTGTGTGTCAGTGCATGTATGCATGTGTGTGCGAGTGTGTGTGTGTTGTGTGTGTGTGTGTGTGTGTGTGTGTGTAATGTATGTATGTATATGAGTGGGGGATGGACAGTGTGTATATTCATGTTGTGAGTTGCCAGTGCACGCGCTTGTGTGGGGGAATAATATAAATTGAGACAAAATATTAATATTAAAACTTGAGGATTTATTTTTGTAGAATTATTGTGTTAATTAGGCTATATTTAATGATGTATTCCTCCAGCTCCCCCCCCCCTCTCTCTCTCTCTCTCTCTCTCTCTCTCTCTCTCTCTCTCTATATATATATATATATATATATATATATATAGATAGATAGATAATTCTGTCAGTCTGGCAGGCTAACTTTCCATCGTTCTCTCTCTGTCTCTGTCTATCTCTATATATCTGTCTCTCCTTTTTCAATGTCTGTCTCTAATTCTTCACTCTCTGCCTCTCATATTGTTTCTCACTATCTCGCTCTCTCAATATATCTTTCTCCATTCTCTGTCTAATAGTGTCTGGTACTTAGTACCCTATTACGACTAGTGGTTTCTGTATTAATTTATGTTTAACAGAACCTGATATCTGACAGGAGACTGAGTGACGAGTCTGACAACAACTTTCAGCGCTACTCTCTTCTGAATAGCTCCTCAAACAGTGACCGTATCATTCATAACGCTTAATCTCTCTCTCTCACTCTCTCTCTCTCTCTCTCTCTCTCTCTCTCTCTCTCTCTCTCTCTCTCTCTCTCTCTCTCTCTATCTCTCTATCTGTTAGTACCTCTTCCTGTCTCTGATTGTTTGTCTGTCAACGTCTGTCTCTATTCTTTTCCATCTCTTTCTTCACTCTCTGTCTCATAGTTTCTAACTATCTCTTTCTCCATTCTCTGTATTGTAGTGCCTGGTACTTAATAGACCATTACGACTAGTGGTTTCTGTATTAATATATGTTTAACAGAACCTGATATCTGACAGGAGACTTGAGTGACGAGACTGACAACAACTGTCAACGCTACTCTGTAAATAGTCACTCTCTCTCTCTCTCTCTCTCTCTCTCTCTCTCTCTCTCTCTCTCTCTCTCTCTCTCTCTCTCTCTCTCTCTCTCTCTCTCTCTCTCTCATTTGATACAGGAAGTATATTGCAGGACGCCAACAGTGTTGTCGGCATGTTTACTCACAAACAACCTGTTATTGCTATGTAAGATAGCTTGTCACCGACTTACTGGAAGTTAAAAAACGAATGGGTTACCGGTTTAATTTACAAACAACTGTTGCTGGTTTGTGGTTGTTTTGATTTATCTGACGGTTTTTTTTGTTGTTTTTTTTTTATTCTTTCTTATTGTTGGAGTTCTTTGTGGTTTTGTGGGGGGTTTGTGGGGGTTTTAGGGATGGGGGTGTTTATAGTTGTTGTTTTTTGGGTGGTTTCCTTTGTTTATTTGTTCGTGCTTACACTCAATTAAGGTTCATGCACGCTCTCAACGCCGACAATGGTTTAGTGGTTAGTTCTTTGTGGTTAATGAGAGAGACGTCAGTGTGGTGGCCTCACACCCATCCATTCATTAAAGCCTGCTCAGGATTGGAGCCGGTATCGGGATGCGAACCCAGTACATCCCAGCCTTAAGTCCGATGACTTAACAACCAAACCACCAGATCGTCTACAAATCGTGTCTTTGCGTGTATAATATATCAGTGTATGATCTATTACCCGGAAGCAGCGAATAATAATTTAATAGGATTTTTATTTTTTTTAATATCATAAAACAGTGTAATCGGATACTAAATATTTAGTAGATATTCATAGGATAAGGAACGTATCTTCGATTACGCTGACATATATAATAGAAAAACGTACATACATCTTAAAGACACATTATCGTGATTTTTTTCAAGTGTAAAAGTCAAGTGTATAAGTACAACACAGGTGTTGCTACTGAATGTTTTTTTTTTATTAAAGTTTATTTGTTTGTTTTGTTTAACGACACCACTAGAGCACATTGATTTTGTTATCATCGGGCATTGGATGTCAGACATTGGGTAATTTCGACATATAGTTTTAGAGATAAAACCTGCAACATTTTTCCATTAGTAGCAAGGAATCGTTTGTATGGGCCATCTCACATATAGGATAGCACATACCACGGACTTTAATATACCAGTCGTCGAGAAATGGCTGAAACGAGAAATAGTCCAATGAGTCCACCGACGGAGATCGATCCTAGACCGACCGCGCATCAGGCGAGCGCTTTACCACTGGGCTAAATCCCGCCCTGAAAGTCTTTATTACGTCCCAGTGATACAGCACGTTGTCTTTTGTGTCTAACATATGGTTGTTTCGACGCTTTGGGGAGAGACAGAAAAAAGGCAGACGGACAGACAGACAGACAGACAGACAACGGCAGAGAGAAAAACAGAGTGGTGTATGTATGAGAGACACACACACACACACAGACACAGAGAGAGAGAGAGAGAGAGAGAGAGAGAGAGAGAGAGAGAGAGAGAGAGAGAGAGACAGAAAGAGAGACAGACAAAGACATACAGAGATAGGAGAGAGATAGAGGGGACCAGACAAGGAGAAAGAGACAGTGATAGGGAGGAAGATAGAGCAAAAGGCAGAAAGGTAGAAAGAGATAAAAGAGAGAGAGAGAGAGAGAGAGAGAGAGAGAGAGAGAGAGAGAGAGAGAGAGAGAGAGAGAGAGGAGAGAGAGAGAGAGAGAGGGAGGGGGAGCGAGGGGGATAGAAGGGGGGATCCCAAACCGACCGCGCATCAAAGGAGTGCCTTACCACTGGGCTACGACCCGCCCCTTAAAAAGGACACTTCAAACGGGTGGTGATGCGGGAGGGTCACGGGACCCCTGCGACCCCCCCCCCCCCCCCACCACCACACACATACATACACACACACATACACACATACACACACACACACACATACACACATACACACACACACATACACAGACTGGTAGACGTTTTGAGACTCTCTAAGAGATCATCTGATCCAATTTGTGGACCAGGCCTGACGAGAAATCTCGCAGAATTACTCCAAATGATCGGCACAGATCTGCATCTTCGAGTAAGAAGTGTATCAATCAAAGTCACTTTACTCCGTAACCGGCGCGCAATTTGATTTACGCGCACCACGAGGATTCCGTAATTTGCGCGGGAACCACACCGTTCCGTGTAATAGTGTAAGAATATTGCGATGTATCGGAAGATTTCGGAAATGGCACAATTCGCTGAGCTTTGGGACCATTAAATCGAAAGATAAGCAAATCCAATTACTATTTGACAGAATGTCACTTTCCGAGTGGCTACAAACAGTGATTATTAACCTCGAGGATTGGCGCATTCAGAGTGTGTGTGTGTGTTGTGTGTGTGTGTGTGTGTGTGTGTGTGTGTGTGTGTGTGTGTTTGATGGTGAGGGGGGGGTCGCAGGGGTCCCGTGACCCTCCCGCATCACCACCCGTTTGAAGTGTCCTTTTTAAGGGGCGGGTCGTAGCCCAGTGGTAAGGCACTCCTTTGATGCGCGGTCGGTTTGTGATCGATCCCGTCGGTGGGCCCATTGGGCTATTTTTTCATTCCAGCCAGTACTCCACAACTGGTATATCAGTACAATACAATACAATACGATACGATACGATACGATACGATACAATACGATACAATACGATACAATACAATACGATACAATACGATACATACGATACGATACAATACGATACAATACGATACAATACGATACAATACAATACAATACGATACAATACAATACAATACAATACGATACAATACAATACGATACAATACGATACAATACAATACGATACAATACGATACAATACGATACAATACAATACAATCCTTATTGCAACCATTGTATGAGTACACTGGTTGAGGGGACAGATTCCCATGTAATAAAAGAAAGAGAAAGCGAACATATGAACAAGTTATAACAACAAGAAACAACAGAGATTTAATACACAGATCTGCATTAATATGCCACACAAAGGCTGTAGGAAAGTGCAAACGATCCATTGCTACTAATGGAAAAATGTAGTTTCCTCTCTAAGGCTATATGTCAGAATTACCAAATGTTTGGCATCCAATAGTCGATGATTAATAAATCAGTGTGCTCTAGTGGTGTCGTTAAACAAAAACAGGGAGCATGCCGCCGAACCTTCTTACAGATATCACTCCCTTTGACCAATTCAAATAACTTTTTGAGGAATTTGTGACCCACCCTCACACATTCTTGGATCTGCCCCTGTGGTGCCACTAACGAGCGGGTCTCAGCGGTGCTGTAATGCTTGCGTCATCTAATTATTAAGATTGATAGGTGCTGGTTTTGTATGACAGTAGGGGTATCTTGATTTTTGACGGCACACCATTGACTGATTTATTGCTTGCTTTTGACCGGCCTCGGTGGCGTCGTGGTTAGGACACCGGTCTAAAGGCTGGTAGGTACTGGGTTCGGATCCCAGTCGAGGCATGGGATTTTTCATCCAGATACCGACTCCAAGCCACGAGTGAGTGCTCCACAAGCCTCAATGGGTAGGTGTAAACCACTTACACCGACCAGTGATCCACAACTGGTTCAATAAGGTCATGGTTTGTGCTATCCTGCCGGTGGGAAGCGCAAATAAAAGATCCCTTGCTGCTAATCGGAAAGAGTAGCCCATGTAGTGGCGACAGCGGGTTTCCTCTCAAAATCTGTGTAGTACTTAACCATATGTCTGACGCCATATAACCGTAAATAAAATGTGTTGAGTGCGTCGTTAAATAAAACATTTCTTTCTTTTGCTTGCTTTTGTGTTTGTTTTCTTTGATAAGTGAGTCCATTATAGCTTTAATTATTGCTTTGTTATTGAGTAAGTGAGCGAGTGAGTGAGTGAATGAGTGAGTGAGTGAGGGGGGTTGGCAGGACTTTATTTTAATTATTTTTTTGAAGCGCAACCTAAAATTATTTAATAATTAAAATTATTCTAATTTGTTTTATTAATATAATACATTTCTAAATTATACAATGCGATCGGGCATTTCTAAATGTATCCTAACTTAATTTTACAATTAATATTATTAATCAGCCCTAAGGAGGTCAAGGACGAAGGCTGAGCCCAGGCCTCACAGGAGTTATTATTATTATTATTATTATTATTATTATTATAACCAGAAAGGAGTCTGGAATAAGGCTGGAGTTCACCGATTTTAAACTGAAAGTATTGCATTTGCATGGGCTTGAATTACCGCAAATAAATCGCCAATAAACTTGGCCGGAGTAGACCCATTTTACACTAAAACATGAATTGGGATTAACACAAAGAAGACCTCAATGTTTACAGGCTACACGTGTTCGCAAGAAAGAGACCCATTTTACACTAAAAGTGAATTGGGATTAACACAAAGAAGACTTCAATGTTTACAGGCTGCACGTGTTCGCAAGAAATGCATACTGTTCCCTATTAACCTCAGTCTAAAGATTATCACTACAAAGCTGCCTGCCATACAATAATCACAGTCCAACGAAAAAGCAGACGTGAAGATCACAGCTGTCTGAGGTTCCTTCACATAACGGGAGATTTATTCTTTGGTCTTGATTCTATCGTGTTAACGCACGCTGAGTTTCTTTCTACACAGGGTATCTGTTGTTTTTCTTCGTGTGTCATAAGCAGTGGATACTACTGTTGTTGTTTTTTTCTAAAATATTTACTCTGAAATGTTGAATTGAATGATTGTACGTACAGCGGTGTCAGAAACAAAATCATTTAGTATATTTCTGTTCGTAATCGAGACACATGTAGAAGCATTTACTGATATCACCTAATGCAAGGTTCATCCACGTACACACTTATCATGACAGTTTTTTAGAGTCTTTTTTATTTTAGATGATGACTGCTTTTTTTTCTAATTTACAGCTGATATAATTTTTTTATATATCAAAGCAAGATTTTTCGTTGTGGTTATGAAATGTTTCGAAGACTATAGACACAGAGGTTTGCTTCTTCATGCGGTTAGGAAGGAAAGAAAGAAAGAAATGTTTTATTTAACGACGCACTCAACACATTTTATTTACGGTTATATGGCGTCGGACATACGGCTAAGGACCACACAGACATTGAGAGAGGAAACCCACTGTCGCCACTTCATGGGCTACTATTTTCGATTAGCAGCCAGGGATCTTTTATATGCACTATCCCACAGACAGGATAACACATACCACGGCCTTCGATATACCTGTCGTGGTGCACTGGCTAGAGCGATTGGCGAATGAAGTCTGGCAGTCTGCAAATGAATTCAAGTTTGAGTTAATCAAACAAAAGATAAAAAAAAAAACTTAACAAAATGTAATAAACGTAACGAAATAATTATAACAAACTTAACCAAAACCAAAACCAAACAAAACGTCAGCAAACTTAAAGTGGCAGACCCTAGTTTCAGTCCGTGAAAATGAACACCAAGTTTTGTTCATCTACAAACCTGTAACACATTTGGAAAGAAAAAAGAAAGAAATGTTTTATTTAATGACGCACTCAAAACATTTTATTTACTGTTATATGGCTACAGACATATGGTTAAAGGAAACATGTCACGTAAACCATATTTGGCACCAACCATGTACAATTAATTATAAATTGAATCACTTAATTTTTTTTTTTATAAAAAATTAATTACTTAAAATATCTCCATAAAAGAACCCCAGATACGAGCTCTTAGCGGAAATTGCCGATCTTTAATGAGCAGGGCAATCACGAGGTCCGTGACGTCAGAGACGCGTCGCTTGATCTGAAGCCTTACACTTAAAAGCATTAGTCCGTACCACTCATAAAGAATCTAAGACTTGCACAGCTTACCAAAACAATGAGTGTTCGTTCGCAAAACGTTTTGCCGTATCAATATGAGCTGTTAGTAAATGAAGAAAGACACACATTTACTTACAACAGTGATACTGAAGAAAAAACGGATAGTGAGTCGGAGGGTGGAGAAACTGATGGTGCCAGACCAGACCGGTCGACCAATTTACAGCCCGGAGCCCGAAAGCAACCCGGAGACAAAACCAAAACTCGGATGCTAATGCCGAGGTGTATACTGTTCATATTTAGCATAAAGATACACCTCGATATGATGTATTTAAATACGTAAAAAATATAAATGTAGGACAAACATTTTGGGGGTTTTTTTTAAAGAAAATATCGCATTTTTTATGTTCGGGCTGTACATAATGAAATCTGTATGCACAGTGTAAACAAACGCTCTAATTTACGACAAGGCGCTTCACTTTCATTAACCTGGCTTGTAAAACAACATAAATGACTTGAGAGTATAATCAACTTTTAAACTAAATATATTTCTATTTGCATCAATAGAACGAAATGGGGTTATAGTATTTTTCTCTCATAAAAAAAGTAGCATATTATTAGGCCTATTGGTAGGGTGCGTTAGAGTAAAAACGACCACTCACGATACCCAAGTGATAATTTTCTTTTCTTTGGTACTACGTAATTGGTCAGTTTTGTAATTTTAGATGCGAAAGTCTACTTAATCAAGGGTTTTACAGCATTATTTACAGTAATGAAGCAGGGCGGCTGATAATGTCTATTAACATTGTACTATAGTCGCGACAGGTTACGCCATAATACCCTGAACTTAAAAAAACTGGCACGTATTTTGTACGTATGTCTAGACCGTGGTAATCACTTACCTGGTCGATACCCTGCAATATACACCTGCCAATCAGGAATCACATGTGCAGGCCACGGAAAGAAAGGACCAATTAACTAAAACAACACTCCGATTCTCAAGTCAGCCCGTGGATGAAACATAATAGTTATTTCGACACCGACAGTAGTGGGTTTTTTTGTATTGAACTTCGTGTTGCTTTGGGGCTTCGGGCGATGAGGAACGTTTTTGTGACGTATTCCGCCCGAAGATTAAAAACATTATTTAAAATTATTGTTTTCTACACGTTTTTTAAAAACATATTTAAATACATCGTACTGAGATGTATCCTCATGCCAAATCCCATGTTTGTATATGCCATATTTAATTACTTATTGACGTTTCCTTCTTCGGACGGTGAATACAGATTTTGTTATGTAGGCCTACAGCCCTAACATGAAAAATCTTTTTTTTTTTTTTCCAAAAAAATAAATAAATAAAAAATTCTACATTTTTGTTTTAACATATATAAATACATCATGCTGAGGTGTATCTTTGTGCCAAATATGTACAATGTACAGTACACCTCGGCATTCGCAACCGAGTACTGTTTTTGTCTCCGGGTAACGTTCGGGCTCCGGGCTGTAATTAGGCTGACACCAAAGTACTATGCGGTGTTGGTGTCCAATCTTTTCTTTTGCGATAAAATACACGCGTCTTTCTTCGGATACAATCCTTTGGAAAACCATAAAAAGACAATCCCGATCGTTTAAACTGTTTATTTTTACACCCAAAGGCCGCGCAGTACGGCACTGTTGAACTGAAAAGATCGTAAGCCCCTTACTCCATATATAAACAGTTAACAACAATGGAAGAGTACAGCGGCTCTGACGTCACTTCCCTTTTTTTCCGAACGCTCACGAAGAAATATGCATAAATCGTACTTTGATACTGATTAGCGTAATTTTTTCATTTTAAGTTAACTACACGTATTTTATTGTTATAAAGTTATTTGTATATTATTTTTATATCATTTTTCTTTTAAAATGAGCTATAATATGGTCTCGTGTCATGTTTCCTTTAAGGACCACACACATATTGAGAGAGGAAGCCTGTTGTCGCCACTTCATGGACTACTCTTTTCGATTAGCAGCAAGGGATCTTTTATATGCACCATCCCACAGACAGGATAGTACATGCCACGGGCAACACATTTGGATATGGTTATAACAGAGAGAAGCTAAAGTGTATGATGTTTAAAAATGTGGCAATACCGTCTAAAAATAACTAGAGCTTGTCTCGATGAACATTACTTCTCAGACGAACGTGCGTTTTTAGAATTATGAAGAATAGAGTCTGTCACTTTAACAATATATAACACAATTTAAAAAAAAAAAACCCCACTAAATATGACCAAACTGAACAATATACATGTATAACACAATATATGTTTTCCTAATCCATTCTTTAATTCACATTTTGCAGTTTTACGAAAAACAACTTACGCCGTACAAATATGATAACTAAATACCATCTGTTAAAACCAATGCGCTGGATAGAGGGGAGGATATTGTAACAAAAAATAAAACCCCTTTGCCATGTTTTTACATATTTAATCTGTGTCTGTTTCCAGAGACGAAACATGTACATCCTTTCGTTAATCTTCTGTGTTTTTCGAAGACGGAACATCCCTCCCACCCTTCCGCGCACTATCCGCCAGACTAAGCTTTCCAATTCATGTGCAATTTTATGTTTTCAACTTTCGAACCCCTTGATTGGAAATTAGCCATGGTCTGTGTGATCGGCTGTAGAAGCTCCAGATAGTCTTTAAGTACATAATTGAATCTTCTCTTTTTGCCCGCTGCAAATTTAGGCTTGAGGAATTCGTTAAGGGTGACGGAACGGCCCGACTGCTAATCGGTTCCAGCGCAAACGGCGCTCACCTGTTTCCGTGTAATTCCTTAATTCGACGTATCAATCAGGAGAGATATGCAACCTTTGAACATTTTTACGTGTGTGGTTCCCTCGGCGAATGACGGTGCTGTACGCTTCTGTAACTGACGGATTAAGTAATGGCACTAAAGATAACACAGGGTCGGAGGAGCTCATACCGGCCTCGGTGGCGCAGTGGTTAAGTCATTGGACTACAGGCTGGTAGGTACACGGTTCGCAGCCTGGTACCGGCTCCAACCGAGAGCGAGTTCTTAGGGGCTCAGTGGGTAGGCGTAAGGCCACTACATCCTCTTCTCTCTAACTAACCACTAACCAACTAACAACTAACCCACTGTCCTGGGTGTGTGTCCAGGACAGCATGCTTGAACCTCAGGGCCGGGAGGGGATTGGAGGGGGGGGGTAGCCCGAGTACTCTGACGGTAAGAGGGCTAGACGGACATTTGGAAGGGCTACCAACTGTCCAAATGTCCATCTAGCTCTCTCACCGTCAGAGTACTTCTGTCCTTTAAAATTATTAACGGAGCAGACTATAGTTTCAATCTGTGAAAATGGACACTAAGTTTAGTCAATCTACAAACCTGCGCGACACATTTGAATATAGACAATAATACATAAGTGGCCGTTAGATACCATTTATCTCACGAGTTGTTTTAAAATGTATCTTAACGAGCGAAAGCGAGTTTGATACGTTTTTAAGCAACGAGTTGTGAGATAAATGGTATCTAACGGACACGAATGTATTATTCTATTTCTTACATATTCCCAAAAACCTGGTTTTAAGCACATTTTAGCATCTTTTTCTACCAAAAGATATTTACAACCCTTTGCACTTGTAGTTAACTTACGCGTCACAGACACATGATTGTCAGGTTAATTATACGTCACAGTCTAATCGATTTCCATCGTGTTGTTTTTCATTGGATATATGGCATTGGTGACATGGTCGTCACCTAGGGGCAGCCAGTTGTATGTCTTGAAATTGTTAACACACGTACATGTGTAAATAGGGTATGTGTAAACAGGGTGTGTTATTATAAATAACGCATGGTGTTCACACAAACGGGTGTGTACGAAAAAAGATATAACAGAGTGAAGCTAAATCCTCTGATGTTTAAACGGAGGAAATGTCGTCTAAAATAACTACAGCTTATCTCTATAACCATTAATTCTTAATTCCGTAGCTAGCGGAGGGGCGGGGGGGGGGTGATAGTCTCTCCCCCCCCCCCAAAAAAAAAAAATCAAAAAAAAATCTGGAAAGCATTATAGAAACTTAACCGTTTAAGGAGTTTTATACTATTAACTACTCAGTTGCCACTCCCCCTCCCCCTCCCCCGCCAACAAAAAATCCTAGCTTCGGCCCTGCGAACGTGCCTTTTTAGACTTATGGAAAGTGCATTTTGTGGTATTACGAAAACCTGAATGACCAGAACTATTTCTGGTGTACGAGAACGAATATTCTGAACAATAAAAAGTAAGTACTTCTAATTTAAATTATTAAAAAACCCCACCACAGTTTAATAGTTAAAAATACGTCGTTCTGTTTAAAATCTAGGGTCTGCCGCTTTAAATTGTCATGATAATAATGCGTTTGCTCGCGGTTTTCATAAGTATTATGTGAAATTCCTTTGTTTCTAATAATCTTTATAATAAAAACGATGGGGTTTTTATATTACAAAATTACTGACAATTTCCGTTATGTCCCTTGTCTGGCGTCTTGCATCATTACGTATTGATACAAATCAATTTCCATTGCTTATAACATTAAAAAGTTTTAATTAAATTGATATGCTCTTGTTAAAATAATCTATTTAATGTTTCCTGGTTGAAATACATAGTTTAAATTAAATATGTATTGAAACATATATAATTAAATTACAAATATCTTAATTGCCATTAATTTAAAAGCCCATTCTTAGTTTATATAAACGTTTCATATCACTGGTGAACAGTGTCCACTGAATTTGCAAGCAAACCGCTTATTATATGTGATGTTGATATCATGATATGTCATCAATATGTTATATAAAAGTAGGTTTTAAAACGAATTGTCTTGAGGTGCAGAAAATGTCTCCTGTTTTTTGTAAAATATAATTACATGGGTAACATGACGGGTACACAATTTAGATTCATTTTATGAATATTTAATTTGAAATTTTAAAACTATTCGTTATCGCTTTAGTTATGCCTGTGTCGTGTCAAAGAAACATCACACACCTTAAAAGTCTCTGTCTCTCTCTCTCCCTTTGTCTGTCTGTCTATGTGTGTGTGTGTGTGTGTGTGTGTGTGTGTGTGTGTGTGTGTTTCTCTTTCTCTGTCTGTATCTTTCTCTATTTGTATGTCAGTCATTCTCTCTCTCTCTCTCTCTCTCTCTCTCTCTCTCTCTCTCTCTCTCTCTCTCTCTCTCTCTCTCTCTCTTCCTGTCTTCTGTCTCTCTTTGCTGTCTCTCTCTCTTTCTCTGTGTCTGTCTATCTCTCTCCCTCCCTCCTTCCTTCCCTCCCTTTGTGAATATTTCTGTAACATCCCAATGCAAGCAGATTCCTCATCCACCTGCTGTCCATCATTTGCGAACGACTGGTTCTCCCCGATAACATTTCGCCTTATCTCTATTTACGTTAATGGTTTTATTCCGTACTAACTACACCCGGTCGTTTAAATTCGGATGTACTTGTATCTCTGGTCGGATTCCTATCTCCGCTAATTCGTCGAGTTTTGTTTTAAAGATATAATTAAACACACCCAGATGACCGTGCATCTTAAATTAAACTTGTAAATGCCCCTCACCTCTGGTTTGCAAAATATTTACCGCCAGGTCCAAACAGATCGTGCAATCTTCACTTTGATGAGTGTCTGGTTGTAGAGGTATTTTTGGTATATCAGCACTTTGCTGGGCTTGTCGTACAAACTAGAATAAAATTAAATGACGTTGGGTTGTAAGTTCGTCTTTCTTAACGTTTGTATTTGTAAACTTTAAAAGAAATATGGCGGCGTTGACATAGATGGGAGTTTTTGTGTATTACGCTTACCATTAAAAGTGTCATGATGCAGTAAACAGTCTATTTTGATTTTAGTTTTAAAGGCACTGTTCTGAGTTTGCTGTCATTGTAAGATGTTATCGACTAGTAGATCTTTTTTTTTTTTTTACATATAACTGTAGCCGTTGAAAAGGCTCTACTATACGATAAAAGCAAATTCGTGGCAGTCTCTTTAAAGCAACGAATGACTTTGAGGTTTTTACTTTCTTTTATCTTTTAAAACAATCTGTCTTAAATTTTCAGTTTTCTTCAGGAAAAAAACACAGTTCTCAATGTGTTTTCTTTATTGATAAACACGGACATTTGTTATTTAAAAAAATTCATGTTTCGTAGGTAGTGTCATTTTTAAGATGGCCACACATAATATGATAATGCACTTCGACTACACTTGTGAACAACAAAGGTTACCGAATAAACGTTTTCAAAGTACAACATTTAGTCTTCTAGACATAATTTATTGAGGTTAGGAGCAGATAGTAGTCAAAGCACATTACAATTTCGATAATTTCGATTTAATCATGCAGTGGTTATGTCTAGAGTAGATCAGTTTGTAGTAACTTGTCGTCATTAATTTTATAATAATAATTAAAGAATAATAAATGTAATAATAATAATAATAATAATAATAATAATAATAATAATAATAATAATAATAATAATAATAATAATAATAATAATAATAATAATAATAATAATAATAATAATAATAATAATAATAATAATAATAATATCAATAATAATAATAGTAGTAGTAGTAGTAGAGTAGTAGAGTAGTAGTAGTAGTAGTAGTAGTAGTAGTAGTAGTAGTAGTAGTAGTAGTAGTAGTAGTAGTAGTAGTAGTAGTAGTAGGAGGAGGAGGAGGAGGAGTAGGAGTAGGTGTAGGAGTAATAGTAATAATAATACTAATAATAATATCAATAATAAAATATCGCAATAAGGCATATATGCATCTTCGATAATGCACCTTTAAATCTAATGCGCCGTCTATCTGTTTATGACATGCACTTCCTGTCTCGACTGATACTACTCGTCTACCAGCTGTAAAATTAAGATAGGACCTTCAGATAATATCGGCAATTTCGTTTAATTTATTTTAGTGTTTATGTGGGTGGGTTGTGTGTTTAAAAAAAAAAAATTAAAACATTTTTTTTTTTTGGGGGGGGGGGTAAATTATTTGGGGCGGGGCGGGGTTTAAACCAGGTCTTCAGTTGTAAGATGTCTTCAACACAGTTTTTTAACAACATTTCAGAGCTAACAAAATGGCATGTACATTTTTACCTACCAGCGTATGATGAATCCTAACCGAACGGGCATTTTGGAAGTCTCCATAAGAAGAAGTTTGTTTTGTTAACGACACCACTGGAGCACATTGATTTATTAATCATCGTTATCGGATGTCAAATATTGGGTAATTCTGACATATTGTCTTAAAGAGGAAACACGCTACATTTTTTTTCCATTAGTAGCAAGGGATCTTTTATATGCAGCATTCCACAGATATAACAGCACATACCACGGCTCTTGATATACCAGTCGTGGTACACTGGATAGAAGGAGAAATAGGCCAATGGGTCCACCGACGGGGATCGATCCTAGACCTGACCGCGCATCAAGCGGGCACTTTATCACTGAGATAAGTCTCGCCCCGGAAGTTTCCATAAATGCATGAACAACCCATGTTGTTCTGTACGTATCATGAATCAAATTTACTGAAACAAGATTTCTGTACGTATCATGAATCAAATTTACTGAAACAAGATTTCGAAGATATCTGTGATATAAACTGTGATATAAATAATATGGCATTAAGAGAGAATTGCCTAAAAGTCTACATGGCCTCAATCCATTTCATAAAATTTAAAGGTGCACAATCCTCTAAATATTGTCCGGTACATGTGGCTCAAACTAGGAGTTTCTTAATTCGATCTTAATTTATGCAAATTCAGTTTGTTCTTGATATTCGTAATGATTATAGAATGAATGAATGAATGAATGAATGAATGTTTAACGACACCCCAGCACGAAAAATACATCGGCTATTGGGTGTCAAACCATGGTAATGCAAATAAATAAAGCGATGATCAACATCAATATAAAAATTCAAGACTTAAACAAACAGTGTAAAGAACTGTGCAAAAACACAAATATCAAAAATTATTACGGATACTGAATTTTACTCAAAACTTAATTTTGTGCTGTATTGGCCATTCTCAAAGAGAATGTTACACCCCTGCACCACGGTGAGGTTACAGCACACACAGGGGTAATGATTATAGAGGCTCAAGATAGAGCCTTGATGTCACTGTGTAGCGACCGATGCTTGGTGTGCGGTAGGTCCAGGATCGATCCCCGTCGGTGGGCTCATTGGGCTATTTCTCGTTCCAGCCAGTGCACCAATACTGGTATATCAAAGGCCATGGCATGTGTTATCCTGTCTGTGGGATGGTTCATATAAAAGACCTCTTGCTACTAATGGAAAAAAATGTAGCGGGTTTACTTTCTAAAATAATATGTCAAAATTACCATATGTTTGACATCCAATAGCCGATGATTAATACTGTGTTCTAGTGGTGTCGTTAAACAAAACAAACTTTAACTTTTTTCAATGGGTAAATAATCCTTCATACAGAACATTTTCAACTATTTTTTATTTATTTATTTTTTTATTATTTTTTTTAATAATGATTTACAATAAAAGTTCCCTTTCTACTAATGGAAAAAAAATGGGGGTTTTCTCTCTAAGATTATATGTCAGAATTTCTAAATGGTTTACATTCATTAACCGATGATAGATAAATCAATGTGCTCTAGTGATGTCGTTAAACAAAACAATTTTTTTTTAACGTTTTGGAAGTGCCTTTTTAAAATAGTACACTAAAGTCCGAACCAAAATGTTAACAACTACAATTAATTGCTCTCCTACTTTTATTTTCGTTAGATTTTACCCACATTTTGTCGAGACAGGAATCCTGAAAACAAAAGATTACAATGACACAGATTCCACATATTAGATATTAACTATGTCACCTATATCGACTGCGCTGAGATCTCATAGGGAAAAAAGCATGTAATTTTGTGCCGGCTGCCATTTTCACTTTTTATGGAATATTCTCCAAGAGAGGTGAAAGGATATGACTTAATCTAACAACGTCATAACATGTTATTATATAAAAGCAAACGTGAAGACGTCATATTAATTGTTTTATTACTATTTGTTTAAAGATACCACTAGAGATCATTGATTTTATATTATGTCACATACTTTGGAGTCTTTCACCCCTTTTGAAGAATATTCCATAAAAAAAAAAAAAATGGCAGAGAGCAGAACATTGCATGTGTTTTGCCTAATGCTATCGCAGTGAAGTCGATACTGGCGACATCGTTACAGTCTCATATGTGGAATCTGTGTCACTGTAATGGTTTTCTCACAACTTGTGTCTGGACAAAATTTGGGGTAAATGTAAGAGTAATTAAAAGTAGGAAGGTAATTTATCGTAGTTGTTAACAATTTGGTTCGGACTTTAGTATCGCTTTTTGCGGTTAATGTGTAAGATGGGAGTTTAATTTATCAGTATTATAAAAATAAATAATTAACTAAGAAAACTGACATAGAAAATTTAACTTTCCACGGCAAAATAAATGCGGCGGAAAATTAAAATTACAGCGGCAATCTGCACGGTTAATTGCCGGCGTTATGCGTATAAGAATACCTGTCTCTGAGTAAGGTTTGCTAATTTTGGCTTGTGGAATCCCAGACGTATTTGTAGCGAGGCGATAACATACACAGATATATATTTAACACTGCTAGAAGAGACGAATTTAGAAGCAAAAAAACACCAAAAAACCTCAAATTAACTTTTAGACAGAAATCTCGCTTCAGCCAGTGCACCACGACTGGTACAT
>NC_054709.1:29114738-29219738 GCF_016097555.1 Gigantopelta aegis | reverse complement strand
ACCCAGTACCTAGCTACCAGTCTTATGTCCGATGGCTTAACCACGACACCACCGAGGCCGCTCTGTCCGATCGTTTTTACACGTCAACTCACTAACTCCTGGAGAAGGAACTTTTTAATTTTTCTCATTTCATTTCACATCGACGGCGCATATCGCGATGTCAATCAGTAATTTTCGGCCATCATCCTTTTTGACTTGATTCCTGCGAACGTGTTTCGAAGAGACGGAATCACAGATATGTCGACTAGTGGGTCAAAGCTTTCAAATCATGTAGAAGAATAATTTAACAGAAAAAGGACGGGTTTGCTTGGGATGAAATTAACGAGTAATGCGGTGTTTGGGGGAAAAGAAAATTGCCAATAAATCGAGTTTCTCGGGGGCTTTTTTAAGACGGAGGTTACACAGGTTATTCTTTTGTTGTTGTTTTGTACAATACGCAGCAAGAACTCCTTTATGCACGAAAAGAAATAAATAAAAGGAGAATCACTGACGCCACGAAACATTGTTTAATCACTGGCTATTAGAAAGGAAAGGAATGTTTGGTTTAACGACACCCCAGCACATCGTTTAATCGTCGGCTATGAGGAATATAATGCTCATTGGCTATTAGAAAGGAAAGGAATGTTTGTTTAACGACACCCCAGCACATCGTTTAATCGTCGGCTATGAGGAATATAATGCTCATTGGCTATTAGAAAGGAAAGGAATGTTTGTTTAACGACACCCCAGCACATCGTTTAATCGTCGGCTATGAGGAATATAATGCTAGGTTAAGACTACCAACTGCCACGACAAAGTTGGCCACATTTCTGCTGTCACTTCTACGACTGTCCAGATGCTAGTCTGAACATTCTCACAACTCGATTCTCGTCGTGTAACCAATTAGTTGTTAATCTGAGCGCACCCGTCGTAAGTTGGGGAAATTACAAGGAAACTGTCGAGTTGGTCAACTTCGTCGTGGCCGTTGACAGTCTGACCCTAGCATATCATAAATTATGGTAGCTGTACTTGGTCTAATGTTAGAGAAGGCAGGAAAGGAATGTTATTTTAACGACACCACAGCACATTGTTTAATCAGCGACTTATGGTGTATAGTATAATGTATTAGCTTTAAGCCTTCCGGCTCATAGGCATTACATTTTATATACAAATCAGTGGTGCATAATTGGAGGATGGACAATTAAATATGTTGAGAACGTAAACATAATGCATTTTTAAGGTATTTACCAATATTACATAATTCTTTTCTGGTAATTGTAACTCTTGGTCTAGTGTTAGAGAAGAAAGGAAAGGAATGTTAGTTTAATGACACCCCAGCACATTGATTAATCCGTGGCTATGAGGTACTTGTGGTAATTTGTTAATTTAGTGATTGGAGGAAATACGTTACAGTTTCTTATGTTTAACGACACTACTAGAGCACATTTATTTATTAATCATCGGCTATTGGATGTCAAACATTTGGTAATTTTGACATATAGTCTCAGGGAAAACATTTGTTACATTTTTCCATTAGTAGCAAGGGATCTTTTATATGCACCATCCTACAGACACCTGCTGCTGCTAATTGGCTAGATTACTATCGATAATAGCAAGGGATATTTTCTATGCACATTCCAACATTCAATTAAACAAAGAAAGAAGATATTTGTAATCAATCACGATTATACTGACCGCCTGTCCCTTAATTTCACCCTGGTTGGGGACAGTTCTATCTGTAACTGAGACACTATTAGTAAAAAAAAAAAAAGGTTCCGCTGAAGAATATCGATGCTACGAGCTGCCATACCTCAGGCGGAAAACTGAACCAAATCTCACACCAAAATATACTCATTTCCCTGTCGTTTTCAAGACAGCGTCGTTCGGAATATTTCGGCCGATTACAGATCTCTTCGTAATCATCCGTTATTTTCCGGATGAACGTTTATACCTGTCACTCACCATATTTTGAACAGTGCTTAACAAATATCTGCTTTCAGCGCAGAGTAACGCTACTGGGCCCGGTGATATAGTGGTTAAGCCATGAGACTTAAGGGTGGTAGGTACTCAGTTCGCGTCCCGATACCGGCTCCCAACCAGAGCGAGTTTAACGATTCATTGGCTAGGTGTAAGGTCACTACACCGACGTTTCTCTCGATAACTACTGACAACTAACCACTAGCCCACTCTCCTGGTTAGATAGCTCAGATAGTAGAGGTGTGTGCCCAGGACAGCATGCTTGAACCTTAATCGGATAGAAACACAAAAGTAAATAATGAAACTGAATGAGTTTCGAGTAGCGCTGATCTTGTGGGTTCCATTGAACCAAATAAATTCTTATTGCTGATGATGTTAACTTTTACTGATAAAAGTTATATAACAATCGTACGTACACACTCGGTCAATACACCAATAAAAAGTGTGGTATTTCGCATTTAACCAGTAAATGTTAAGAGATTTTATAAATGTTTTTATTAGCATTTTTTGCTAAAAATCGCTGTTCCATGTTTTGGGTGTTCCCTGAATTGGTTGCATAACATATACCAAGTGAACGTGTATTAATATTATTTATTCATTATGGATAATAGTATTTGCACAAATAATCAATGTCACATGTATATTACAACACAGCTGCTTAAATTCCGTAAATATTTGATAGTCCACCTCGAACTTTGACACGGAACTTTCTTTTTGGTACAATGCAACCTAAATGAAAGTGTATTTATTTATTGGCAATGGATAACAGTATTTGCACAAATATCCAATGTCACATATTACTACCAATCAGAACCGCATGTGTTTTCACACCGAAACTATTTCAACCTCGAACTTTGACACGGAACGTTTTTTTTTTCGTTTTTTCTTTTTTTCTTTTTTTACAATGCAGCCTAAATAAAAGTGTATTATTGTATTGGCAATGTCAGTGAAAAATATATAAACGTCATCTGTATATTACCACCAATCAGAGTCGCAGATGCTCTGTAAATATTTTACCTTTGACACGGAACGTTCTTATTCGGTACAATGTGCCCTTGGACTGTGAACCCGAACTTTGCCGAGCGGAAGAAGAGGGCGCTGTTTCGTTCAAATCGGATTGACCGATTTCTCTAGGTGAGGCGCTGAACGCTGGTTATCTATCTAATATTTATGATCGTTACAACAGAGTGTGTCTGAATCTGTTGATAACTGACTTTAGTGTAGACGAGTCAATTATTCATTACGGTCAGTTGTTGTGGACCACAGAATGCAGTCTGATTCTGTTAGGATTCTCTCCTTGGTTGTTGGGGGGAGAGAGGGTGTTTGTTGAGGGGGAGAGGGGTGGGGAGCCTTTTTTGTTGTTGTTGTTGTTAGCACGAAATTGTTTTAAGGGCTAACAGAAAGGTGCCCATAGGTAATTGTTTTATATAACGACGCACTCAACACATTTTATTTACGATGATATGGCGTCAGACATATGGTTAAGGACCACACAGATATTGAGAGAGGAAACCCGCTGTCGCCACTTCGAAAAGAGTAGCCCATGAAGTGGCGACAGCGGGTTTCCTTTCTCAATATCTATGTGGTCTTTAACCATATGTCTGACGCCATGTAACCGTAAATAAAATGTGTTGAGTACGTCGTTAAATAAAACATTTCCTTCCTTCCTTTATTTCACAATTTTCCTAGGAGCACGTCTCCAAACCCCCTTTACAGATCTCGCTTCTTCAGAGAACTCGGTTCATCTGCCTTTGGATATTTCAAACTTGCCCTTTGGGGAATATTTTTACCCCCAACCCCCACCTCCCTCCTCTGTTTACAAATGCTGTATCCGCCCCTGTCTGTAAACTCCGCCGACACGCTAGACTAGCGATTAACTTGGTGTAGCTGTGGAGTGCTCGGTTCATCTACCTTTGGACATTTCAAACTTGCCCTTTGGGGAATATTTTACCCCCACCCCCACCCCCACCCCCGCATCCCTCTGTTTACAAACCTGTATCCGCCACTGTCTGTAAACTTCGCCGACACGCTAGACTAGCGATTAACTTGGTGTAGCTGTGGAGTGCTCGGTTCATCTGCCTTTGGACATTTCAAACTTGCCCTTTGGGGAATATTTTACCCCCGCACCCCTCCGTTTACAAACCTGTATTCGCCCCTGTCTGTAAACTCCGCCGACACGCTAGACTAGCTATTAACTTGGTGTAGCTGTGGAGTGCTCGGTTCATCTGCCTTTGGATATTTCAAGCTTGCCCTTTGGGGAATATTTTTACCCCCACACCCACCTCCCTCCTCTGTTTACAAATGCTGTATCCGCCCCTGTCTGTAAACTCCGCCGACACGCTAGGCTAGCGATTAAATTGGTGTAGTTGCGAAGTGCTCACCTGTAGTGCCAGGTCGAAGTATGGATTGTCCTTGATAGAGTCGGATGTTTTTCTTGTCCCAACTCGTATCACATAACTGTTTTATTAAAGGTTGTCGTACACTGTGCTGTCAGTCAGTTTTTGTTATTATTTTTATTGTATCACAGTGTGGGGCGGGATGTAGCCCAGTGGTATTTATTTACTTTTTTTTTTTTTTTTTTTTTTTTTTTTTAACAATGTGCTTCATATGCCGTTGGATAATTACGGCCAATGTATAAATAAAGTTCAGTTCAGTTCAGTTCAGTTCAGTAAAGCGCTTGCCTGATGCGCGGTCGATCTGTTGGGCTATTTCTCGTTCACGCCAATGCACCACAACTGGTATATCAAAAGACGTGGTATGCACTATCCTGTCTGTGGGATGGTACATATAAAAGATTCCTTGCTATTAATGGACAAATATGTAGCCGGCTTTCTCTCTGTGACAGTATGTGAAAGTTATCGATTGTTTGACATCCAGTAGCCGATGATTAATAAATCAGTGCGCTCTAGTGGCGTCATTAAACAAAACAAACTTTCTTTTTTTTTCTTTTCTTTTTTATTATATGACGGCGCACATGTGGTTAAGAACTACTACTAATAGTATTAAGGAAGGAAATGTTTTATTAAACGACGCATTCAACACATTTTATTTACGGTTATATGGCGTCAGACATATGGTTAAGGACCACACAGATATTGAGAAAGGAAACCCGCTGTCGCCACTTCATGGGCTACTCTGGATAGGACAGGATAGCACATACCACAGCCTTTGTTACACCAGTTGTGGAGCACTGGCTGTAACAAGAAATAGGCCAATGGGTCCACCGATGGGAATCGATCCTAGACCGACCGCGCATCAAGCGAACACTTTACGACTGGGCTACGTCCCCCCCCCCCCCCCCCCACACACACACATATAGTATTAAAGAGTAAACCCGCTGCCGCCATTCCTGGACTACTCTTTTCGATTAGCAACAATGGATCCTTTAGATGCGACGGGACAGTACATGCCACGGCCTTCATCACACGAGTGGATCACTGGTTGGAACGAGAAAAAGCCCAAATACACCGACTAAAGAGGATGTGTCGTAGACAGACTGCACGGTAAGCGAGCGCTTTACTTACCACTGGTCTGCGTCCTATTCCCCTCACCCCTGGATGTGAAGATGATAAGATTAAGATTATTACGATGAGGATGATGATGATGATAAACTTATGATGATGCTGTGACGACGGTGATGATTATGACGACGACGATGATGTGGATGATGATGATGTTGGCGTCGATGATGGTGTTGGTGATGATGATGATGGTGTTAGTGATGATGATGGTGTTGGTGATGATGATGGTTGTTGGTGATGATGATGGTGTTGGTGATGATGATGGTGCTGGTCGTGGTCGTGGTGATGATGCTGACGACGACGATGATGATAATGATGATGACTATTATGATAATGGTAATAATAATGGTAATGATGCTGATGATGACGATGATGATGGTGACTGAGATGGCGTTAACAGACTAGCCAGCACACAGCACGATCTTAGCTATTCCAGGTGTGGAAAACTGGGTGTAACTGGAAATAATCCAAAGTGTACACTCGCTGTTTTCGACCCTACGATCCTTCGCACCCCAGGCGGCCGCTACATCACTGGGCTACAGCTCGCTCAAAGAATGTTTAGCTTGAGTGGAAATTAGCGTATACTATCGCCTTTTCATCTCCTCTGTTTGTCTTCGAGGTTACTCTTTCTGATAATTCTAGCATCAAGCGGCACCTGCTATCGGAAATTCGCCATTTTCGTGGCAAAGGAGCAACAACAGAAAAACAAAACCCTCCCAACAATGACGGGGTTCTGTTGCTTCCTTAAACACCGCGTGATCTCGGCACCAGGTGTAACTGTGTGTGACGTGTGAGATTTATAAAAGTAAATAAGCAAGCAAAGCGTCGACGTAGGTTCTTCCAAACGATCGACAAAGGGCGGGTGTCGGTGTGGGTGGGTTCGTGGTTTGCGGAGGGAGATCTTTATGACGTAAGGGTGATATAAAAATAAACAAGCAAATAAATCATAGACGTAGAATTCAAAGGATCTGCAATGGCGGGTGTTTGTGGAGTAGTTTGTGGGCGTGGGGAGCTCTTTATGAAGTATGGAGGTTTCCAAATAAATAATCAAATTAATTATGGACGTAGAATTCAAAGGATCTGTAATGGCGGGTGTTCATGGGGTAGTTTGTGGGCGTGGGGCGCTCGTTATGACGTACGGGGGATATAAAAATAAATAGGCATATAAATCATGGACGTAGAATTCAAAGGATCTGCAATGGCGGGTGTTGGTGGTTTGGTTTGGTGGTTTGTGGAGGGAGATCTTTATGACGTAAGAGTGATATAAAAGTAAATAAGCAAATAAATCATGGATGTAGAATTCAAAGGATCTGCAATGGCGGGTGTCGGTGAGGGTGGTTCCGTGGTTTGTGGAAGGATCTCTTTATGACGTAAGGGTGATATATAAAAATAAACAAGTAAAAAAACCATAGACGTATAATTCAAAGGATCTGCAATGGCGGGTGTATGTTGGGTAGTTTGTGGGCGTGGGGAGCTCTTTATGAAGTATGGAGGATTTGAAAATAAATAAGCAAATTAATTATTGACGTAGAATTCAAAAGATCAGCCAGGGCAGGTGTCGGTGGTGTGGTTTGTGGAGGGAGCTTTTTATGCCGTATGGGGAATATAAAAATAAATAAACAAATTAATAATGGACGAAGAATTCAAAGGATCTGCAATGGCGGGTGTCGGTGGGGTAGTTTGAAGGTGTGGGGCGCTCTTGATGATGTATGGGGGATAGAAAACTAAATAAGCAAACAAATTATGGATGTAGAGTTCAAAGGATCTGCAATGGCGGGTGTCGGTGGTGTGTTTTCAGCCACTATTTGTGTCCATGTATGCCTATCCTGGGCCATTTGAATCCTAAGATTTGTTCAGGACAGACTGCAGTTGTAGTCGCAAACTGTGACCATGCCCGCCTACCCTTGGCTTCCCAAATTTTTCCTAAGTTCTGTGCCGGACGTGCAGCCTCAAACCGTGTTCAAGTACGTCTGTCTTGGGCTTTCCAAATATTTCCTAAGTTCTGGGCCGCACAGACCAGTAGCATATTGCACGTTCAGCCGCAAACCGTGTTCATGTACGCCTGCCCTGGGCCATCTGTGTTCTTAAGATTTGTTCAGCACAGTCATGAAGCATACTGCAGTTGTAGTTGCAAACTGTATTCATGTACGCCTATCCTGGGTCGTGTCAGTCCTGAGATTTGTTCGGGGCAGAACGGTAGGTTGTACAGTTGTAGTAAACTGTGCCAATGCACGCCGTCCCTGGGCTTTGCCAGATCTTCCCTAAGTTCAGTTCTGGACAGACCAGTGGCATATTGCACCTTCAGCCTCAAACTGTGTTCATGTACGCCTGCCATGGGCCATCTGTGTCCTAAGATTTGTTCAGCACAGACATGAAGCATACTGCAGTTGTAGTTGCAAAGTGTTCATGTACGCCTATCCTGGGCTATCTGTGTCCTAATATTTGTTCAGGATAGACCTGAAGCATACTTGCAGTTATAGTTGCAAACTGTGTTCATGCACGCCTGCCCTGGATTCTCTGAGTCTTTCCTAAGTTCTGGGCAGGACAGACCAATGGCATATTGCACTTTGAGCCTCGAACTGTGTCCACATGTGTACGCTGTGTAACACACGGTGGGCAATGTTTTCTCAGGTGTAGAACTCGTTGTAGATCAGTGAAAACAATTGGTTGTTCCCGTCGGCTGTGGAAAAGCCATGAAGACACGGCAGTCATTTCTGGAATAGCACAACACACGAAGGTAAACTGTTTATAAAACGTGTTAATCGCCGCATGCCGCCTTGTTTTCGTGATGGGTTTTAATTTGGGGAATTACCAGTCGAAACCTGCAATTTCAATTTCAGATTTTTTTTTTTTTTTTTTCCTTTAATTCTCTATTTTTTCGTTTATTTTTTTGTGAGGTTTTTTTGTTGTTTTTTCGTTTTGTTTTTCGTTTTACTTTTTTGTGTGGGTATTTTAGGGAGTTTTTTGTTGTTATTTTTTCGTGTTTTGTTTTTTTTCTCTTTTTTTCGGGGTTTTTGTTTTTTGAAAAAGAAGAAAAGTTCTTTAAACCTACACATCAAGGTTACTCAGCAGGGTTAAAAAAAAACCCACTAATTTCGGCTTTTACATTACCCCCGTTAATTTGCACATTACTTACAACTTCTTGATAAAATTATCAATTTTGGCAAGTTTTTCTGACTGTTTTCGAGCTTGTAATAGCTCTATATCCATTTTATGCGAACCCAAGAAGATACGTAGGCCTACCAGTTCAAATTTATTTACTGCTCTTTTGGAAAATATTGAAACTTTTGATATGAAAGACACTTTTACAGAATCCAGCCAGTGCACCACGACTGATATATCAAAGACCGTGGTATGTCCTACCCTGTCTGTGGGATGGTGCATATAAAAGATCCCTTGCTTCTAATCGAAAAGAGTAGCCCACGAAGTAGCGACAGCGGGTTTCCTCTCTTTCCTTTTTTTGTTTTTTTTTGTAGTTTTTTTGCACCATTTGAGCATCTTTGTTTTATTAGGTGGTAGCCCAGTGGTAAAGCCCTCGCTCGGTGCGCTGTCGGTCTAGGATCGACCAAAGGCCGTGGTATGTACTATCCTGTCTGTGGGATGGTGCATATAAAAGATCCCTTACTGCTAATCGAAAAGAGTCGTCCATGGAGTGAAGACATCGGTTTTCCTCTCTTAATAGCTGTGTGGTACTTAACCATATGTCCGACGTCATATAACCGTAAAATAAATAAAAATGTGTTGAGTGCGTCGTTAAATAAAACATTTCTTTCTTTCTTTTACAGGACTGTATTCTGTATATATATATTTAAAAAATTTTTTTACTGATTCAATATTATGAGTTTTGTTTATATAGAAAAAAACCTAAACACAAAAACACACACACACACACACACACACACACACACACACACACACACACACACACACACACACACCAACATAATATTATTTTATTTTATTCTATATTAACATTTTCCAGGGCGTTTTGGGGTTTTTTCTTCTTTTTTTTTCAAATTCTTATTATAGTAACAGTGTGTGCAATATCGATATCCTTTAAAGCTACTGTCTCATACATTATTATTTTTTTTTAATATTTAATCATTTAGAGTAGACCATCACCTTTATTTTCTAACCTACGCAGACCATTTATCGATTTCCTGTGTTATAAAGCCGGTCATTAGTGTCCTATAAAAAAAATACATCATTCTCAATTCTATTTATTTTTTAATTTAAAAAAAAAACCGGGTCGCTTTCATCTGGTTGTGTTACAGAGTATTAAAACAAAAATGGCGACAGATTTGCAGAGGCGAGACTACAATTATTCAGTTAATATAGGGAGTGGGATGGGGGACTCGCCAGAGGATCAGAGGGTCGTAGGATCGAAGTTTCTTGTCGGTCCCACTGGGTTTTGCCAGTCGCAGCAGGTGCCCCACCAGTGGTATATCAAAAGCCGTGGTATGTGGTGTCCTGTCCATTGGGAAGGACGTATAAAAGGCCCCATGCAGCTGACGAAAAAACACGTAGCGGGGTTTCAACAAGACTGTATGTCATGATTACCAACTGTTTGAAATCTAATATCCGACGATTAGTAAATCAGTGTGTTCTAGAAGAAAGAAAGAAATGTTTTATTTAACGACGCACTCGACACATTTTATTTACGGTTGTATGGCGTCAGACATATGGTTAAGGACCACACAGATTCTGAGAGGAAACCCGCTGTCGCCACTACATGGGCTACTCTTTCCAATTAGCAGCAAGAGATCTTTTATTTGCGTTTCCCACAGGCAGGATAGCACAAACCATGGCTTTTGTTGAACCAGTTATGGATCACTGGTCGGTGCAAATGGTTTACACCTACCCACTGAGCCTTGCGGAGCACTCACTCAGACTTTGGAGTCGGTATCTGGATTAAAAATCCCATGCCTCGACTGGGATCCGAACCCAGTACCTACCAGCCTGTATACCGATGACCTAAGCACGACGCCACCGAGGCCGGTGTGTGTCTAGAAGTGTCATTAAACAAAACAAAATTATAACCCACGTAATGGAAGGGAAAAGTTTGTTTTGGTTAACGTCACCACTAGAGCACATTGATTTATTAATCATCGGCTATTGAATGCAAACATTTCGTAATTTTGACATATAGTCTTAGAGAGGAAACCCGCTACATTTTTCATTAGTAGCAAGGGATATTTTATATACATCATCCCACAGACAGGATGGTACATACCACGGCCTTTGTTACACCAGTTGTGGTGCACAAGCTGGAAAGAGAAATAGCCCAATGGGTCCACCGACGGGGATCGATCCGAGATCGATCGCGCAGTAGTAGAGCGCTGTACTACGGAGCTACGTCATACCCCTAATGGAAGGAAGGAATGATTTTATTTAACAATGCTCTCAACACATTTTAACTGCGGTTATATGGCTTCGGAGATATAGCTAAGAACCACACAGATAACGAGAGAGGAAACCCGCTACTCTTTCCGATTAGCAACAAAGGATATCTTATATGCACAGGAGAGTACATACCACGACCTTTGTTTCACCAGTTGTGAAGCACTGGCTGGAACGAGAAATGATCCAATGGGTCCACTGACGGGAATCGATCCTAAATCGACTGCGCATCAGGCGAGCGCTTTACTACTGGGCGGCGTCCCGCTCCCATAGTCTGTAATGATGTAAGAATGTACGTTGTGACCTTACAACCAGTGATGTGTTCCTTTTAGCCGAACTCTCCACTTCAAAAACAACCCTGTTTTTCACGTGTGCTGTGCCTCGTAACGTGCAGTATATTGTAATTTGGAAAATTACCCATTAAGCACCGTTCCGATCTTGTTTACCCGCTTCCCTCGTTTGATGGTGTAGAGTTTTTTCATAACGTGAATCGAGTGTAACTCTATTAATAACGCAGAAATATTTGAGATTGCTTCTACGCATACCTATGCACTCTAGCGAAAAGGATCAAAGTTTGTTGCGCTCCCTCCCCACCCTCCTCCTCCCCCTCTAAGTTAAGTAATAATTTTAAAACTGTGTGTGTTTTTGCAGACACTTGTCAAGTCGTGCACGTCTTATTAATATATTAGGTCATGGTGAATTATTTGTGTTGCATTGCGTAACAGACGTTACGGCCGGGTTGCGGTCTAAAAAGAAAATTAGTTTGACGAAGCTGCTGCTGCTGCTGCTGCTGATAGTGATGATGATGATGTGGTGATGGTGGTAATGATGACGATGACAATGTTTATAATGATGGTGGTGGTGGTGGTTGTGATGATGATGATGATGGTGGTGGTGGTGGTGGTGGTGATGATCATGATGAAGATGGTGGTGGTGCTGATGGTGATGATGATGGTGGTGGTGATGATGATGGTGGTGGTGGTGATGATGTTGACGATGGTGGTGCTGATGGTGAAGATGATGGTGGTGGTGGTGATGATGATGATGATGATGGTGGTGGTGGTGATGATGGTGGTGGTAGCGGTGGTAGTGGTGATGCTAATGGTGCTAATATCCAAATGTCCTAGGCACTTGTATTATCGAAAGACCGAAAGTTTCACTGATTTTGGACCTTTATTTCAAGACTAATCTTGTTTTTTCAATATTCTTAGGCTTTTTTCTTTATGTTGTTTTTGTTTTGTTTTTTGTTGTTGTTATTGGGGGGGGGGGAGGGTTTTTTGTGTTGTTGTTGGGGGAGGGGGAGTTATGGGGGATTTATTAAAAATATTAATTTATTTGTTTATGGTGGCGAGTACCTTTAGCTGTTGGTTCTTTCTTTCTATCTTTCTTCGTTCTTTCTTTCGTTTCTTTCTTTCTTTCTTTCTTTCTTTCTTTCTATCTATCCTTCTTTCTTTCTTTCTTTCTGTGTATAAGGACTGTTGATACTGAGTACTGCATACTTTGTTTTGTCTTATTTACCATTGATTTATGCTGTTTATTTACAATGACTTTTGTTTTGTATTGCAACCGACTGTAAATCACGTTTCGAGTGCCGTTTAGTGCCTACCTTTCCTCTTCAGCTCATCGGTACTTTAGTTTGGGTCTAAACGCCGGCCTGCTACGAGCGCATCTGTTTCTCGTATTCACCGGCTTCTTTCCCCGTTACCTGATGAAGTGCGTTATAAAAATGTGACTTTTATTTATTACCAGGCCCAAGTTATCGATAACGTACCTGGGCTCGTTATCAGGTGATAAAACAACTAACGCGATGCAACATCCGGCCTGTATTTTGTTAGTTATCTTAACTGATATGTCTATATAACGAATTAGTGAGCTGTGTGTGTGTGTGTGTGTGTGTGTGTGTGTGTGTGTGTATGTGTGTGTGTGTGTGTGTGTGTGTGTGTGTGTGCGCGCGCGCGCGAATGTTATCGGAACAAAACGATATGTTGTGAGAATAAATGGGAAATGTGGAAATAAAATAGATTGTTGTGGGAATATATGATGGAAATAAAATGGAATGTTTTGTGGGGAAATAGGAATATAATAGGGATGTTGTGGGTACAAATTAGAATGTTTTGGGAATAACCACACACACATACACACACGCACACACACGCATACACACACATACACACGCACACACACACACACACACGCATATACACACATACACACGCACGTACACGCACACACACACACGCACACATACACGCACACAGACACACACACACACACACCACACATACACACATATACACACACACACACCACACACATGCACACACACACATACACACACACAGACGCACATACACACACCACACACCACACACACACACACATACACACACACACACACCACACACACATACACACACACCACACACACATACACACACACACCACACACACATACCCACACACACCACACACACACACACATACACACACACACACCACACAGACACACACACACCCACACACACACACCACACACACACACACACACACACACCAAAAAGCAAATGAACAAATGGGAATAACTATAAATATTATAGCAATGAATAACAGTGCTGTGGGGATACGTACTAATATGGTAATACAGTAAAACCTCTCAAGATCGGACCCTCTGTAAACGGGACGTTTTACAGAGTCCCTTTTTAAAAACCAGGACAGAACGTAACCTCTCTAAACCAGATCCCTCTTATACGGATATTGGTCTAGATCCCAATGGTGTCCGGTTTAGAGGGGTTTCACTGTAATTAGGAATGTTCTGGGAGAAAATAGGAATGTGGAGTTGTGGGAATAAAAAGAAATGTTGTGGGAATAAAAGGAAATGTTGTGGGAATAAAACGAAATGTTGTGGGAATAAAAAGAAATGTTGTGGGAATAAAAGGAAATGTTGTGGGAATAAAACGAAATGTTGTGAGAGCGAAGTAGAATGCTGCACATGGGAATAGGAATACCATGAGTTATGTATTAAAATTTAAAAGTAAATATAATGTTGCACGTGATAAAATTTAATGATTTGAAACAGCCCAATATGAACGACTTCTGGAGGGGGGGGGGGGTAAACTATAGTGAAGGAGGCAAAGTCTCTAGCAGGGGGAAACAAGCCAGATTTTTTTTTTTTTTTTTTTTTTTTTTACAATAGGACAAATAAATGTACATATTTGATATTTGTCCTTGAGTAAAGGTGGCTCAGGCCCAATCACCCCACATCACCCCCCCCCCCCCCCAGCCGCATAGACTTCTACGCGTCTATAATAAAATTAAAAAATTAAAAAACCACACACAAAGCCTAACAAAAAAGAAACATTATATGTGCGTATGACGTATTTCACCATTGTCCTCGGATGGGTTACGCACCATAAGCGCATTCATCCACATCACACCTCGAGTAGAATCAGAAACAACGTTTCAACCACACTCATCAAACTACAACGCCCGCGACCAACAACAACACCATTTGACCGATCATTTTGCTCGTGGTATCTGCTAAGACCCAGGTCGATAAAATTGTTTCCGTTTCTCCTCTTCCGCATCCGGCCGGGTCTGCTAATTTTAGCGCCGACTGTCGCGAGCCTCTTGACGGGGCGGAAGAGTCTACGCGAAGGTCAATCCAGCCGTGAAGCGGCCCCGTGGAGAGTTCTTCATCGTGTGTAAGCGCACTTCCGGGTCGGGCGCGCGCGGCCGCGGCCCAAGAAGCAGACGACAAAGTGTTCTAAATATAGATCTCTGCGACCGACGACATTTCATTTCATTTCAACTTATTTTCGTGCTTATATCCAATTAAGGTTCAAGCACGCTGTCCTGGGCACACACCTCAGCTATCTGGGCTGTCTGTCCAGGACAGTGGGTTAGTTGTTAGTTGGTTAGTAGTTAGTGAGAGAGAAGAGGGTGTAGTGGCCATACACCTACAACCTGAACCCTTAAGAACTCGCTCTGGGTTGGAGCCGGTACTGGGCTGCGAACCCTGTACCTACCAGCCTGTAGTTCGATGGCTTAATCACTGCGCCACCGAGGCCGGTGATCGACGACAGACAACGCTTTGAGCAGGTGCGAATGGCAGCCTTAATCTTTTGCTATTCTAATCTTAATATGATTTTATCTCACTACCTTTGAATCTACGTTAATTCTTAATAATCGACTCAATATCTGTGGTCCTTAACCATATGTCCGACGCCATATAACCGTAAATAAAATGTGTTGAGTACGTCGTTAAATAAAACATTTCCTTCCTAGTAACCGAGTTCTATTGAAATAGCTTCTTGCTAAGGCTTTAGTGTGTGGTGTAAGATTTCGGTACCTACAAGTCAGGCGCGGATTCAGGCGGGGACCCAAGTGTCATATTCCCCCCACCCCCACACCTCACCACTATTGTTGGTAAATCGATATATATTACAGAATACATAAAAAAAAAAAGGCAAACTTAATCCGTTCACCTGTCAAGGAACTTTAAATTCTATTTTCAAAAATAATAACGGGTTTTGGCTTCCCCCTCTATTAAAAACATCCTGCATCCGCACCTGACAGTCTAAATGATTGATTATTTTAGGATAAGCGATCTATCATCGGCGGTTCTTTTTCATATTAAGGTATGACGCAAACAAGTACGTTTTATGATTCAAAAGTTAATATTGCCAAGAGTGTTGACATGGATTTTACTCCATCATGGTTCAGTTATGGCGATACGATAGCTTGATTTGGTTTCCAAACATTAATGTAATTATCATTTATTATAAATTTTTAGAGAAATGAGGTCCTTAAATCTGTGACCGTATGCCTTTAATGGGGATTCTTCCCCCTTTTTCAATAATGTGGTTGTTTTTGTTTGCGTGGTTTCTACTAGTACTGGTTGTATTTAAGACTAGTAGATACTATGTTCGCGTCCAGGGCTCGTTCTATGAAGGGATCTTAGCACTGCGATCGTCGTAAATACGTACCATCGCGATCGTAACTTTTTCTACGATCGTAAGCCAGTTCCACAATACGACGTAGCTTACTGTCGTTGGGCGCGCTCGCTTGATGTGCGGTCGGTTTGGGATCGATCCACGTCGGTACTCCCATTGGGCTATTTGTTGTTCTAGCCAGTGCACCACGACTGGTATATCAAAGGCCGTGGTATGTGCTATCCGGCTGTGGGCTGGTACATATAAAAGATCCCTTGCTACTAATGGAATTTTTTTAGCGGGTTTCTTCTCTAAGACTGTATGTTGCAATTACCAAATGTTTGACATCCAATAACCAATGATTAATAAATCAGTGTTCTTTAGTACTCTAGTAGTGTCGTTAAACAAAACAAACTTCAACTTACTTTCGTAAACTGCGGCGAAAACATAATGAATCGTCAAATGCGTTTAGTGGCGGAAAAGTTAAAAGTGTATTTTGTTTATCGATAACACTAGAGCATAAGTTATTGAATGCTAAACATTTAGTCATTCTGACGTATAGTCTTAGAGAGGAAACCTTCTGCATTTTTCCATTACTGGCAAGGGATCTTTTATATGCACCATTCCACAGACAGGATAGCACATACCACAGACAGGTTAGCACATGATATATCAATCGTGGTGAACTGGCTGGAACCAGAAATACTCCCATTCATTAAACCATCACTATGAAAACATGTTAAAGCAGTTTTAAAATGATCAGTTGTTCTTGTTGTTGTTGGAGGTGGTGGTGGTTTTGGTGGTGGTGGTTTTGGTGGTGGTGGTTTTGGTGGTGGTGATTGTGATGGTGTTTTAACATATAGTTCTTACTTAAATACTTTGGTTAATTTCTGTACATCATCAAAATCATCATCATCATCATCATCATCAACAACAACAACCACAACAAAAACACCATCAACATCATCATCATCATCATCATGGTTTTTGTGGTGGTAGTGGTGGTGATGGTGGTGTTTTAACATGTAGATCGTAATGACATACCTTGGTTAGTTAGTGCAGATCACCATCACCACCACCATCATCATCATCATCATCATCAACATCACCACCATCATCATCATCACCATCATCATCATCATCATCACCACCATCATCAACACCATCACCATCATCATCATCACCATCATCATCATCACCATCATCATCACCATCATCATCACCACCATCACCATCATCATCACCATCATCGTCATCACCACCACCATCACCATCATCATCACCATCATCATCATCATCACCACCATCATCACCAACACCATCACCATCATCATCATCACCACCACCATCACCATCACCATCATCATCACCACCATCATCATCACCACCACCATCATCATCATCACCATCATCATCATCATTATTATTATTTCATCTTCATCATCATCATTATTATTATTATTATCGCGATCATATCATCACTGTCGTCGTCATCATGACTAGCGTCAACGTCATCGCAATAGTCAGCTGCAGCAGCAGCAACAACAGCAGCATCAATGTTTATATTATCAGCCAGAGATCTTTTATATACAGACTCCCATCTGGAGTAGGGGCGAGATGTAGCCCAGTGGTAAAGCGTACGCTTGATGCGCGGTCGGTCTAGGATCGATCCCTGTCGGTGGACTCATTGGGCTACTTCTCGTTCCAGCCAGTGCTCTACAACTGGTGCAACAAAGGCCGTGTGGTATGTACTATCCTGTATATGGGATGGTGCATATAAAAGATTCCTTGCTTCTAATTGAAAAGAGTAGCCCATGAAGTGGCGACAGCGCGTTTCCTCGCTCAATATTCGTGTGATCCTTAACCATATGTCTGACGTCATATAACCGTAAATAAAATGTGTTGAGTGCGTCGTTAAATAAAACATTTCCTTCTTCTTTCCCATCTTGAGTGCGTCGTATACCACGGATTTTAACACAATCACGGATCGTTGGTTAAAATACAGAGACTCGGCGGAATCCGTCGATTCACAAACGGGGGGTCGATCCCGCAACCGTGGATTTCAGACATGAGTCTCCGGTACCTTAAACAAATCTGTGTATGTTCGACTGCTGTCACTGTGTGTATGTTAGCGTTTTTATTCCCGCCAGTTGTGGTTAATAAACCGCCAGAAATACATGCAACTCGATATTTGTGGTGTTCCGAAGTTTTCTAAATACCAAATACGCCAAACACATAAACAACATTATGGCTATTTTCGTCGACACAAACATGCGGCGCCTTCACTAGGGGGCAGTGCTGTTTTCGCATTCAGCTTAATGGCTTCGGATTAAACTGAAGCGCATGCGCGATTGTTGTCTTTTTTTTACTGGGGTAAAAAAAAAAAAAAAAAAATATTTGGTTTTAATTCTTTTGTCGACGTTGTGTTTGATTTAAAACGTTTTTAAACTTAGCGCTATGCTGTATGTGATCGCTGTAGACAGGTGGTTTCGGTTTGGTTGTTGTACCTCTCCCCCTTACCCTCGACATCCCCCCTGTGATTAATACTTTAAGCCAACGACCGTTTTATCTGTTTGTGGAATGATTGCCAAAATAAAGAATATTTGAAATATGCGGTTTGTTTTATCCTTAAAGCAACAATGTCGGTGATATTTTAAATATGTAAATCGAAAAAATGAAGGGAACACGCGATATTTTAGACCAAATGTAATGCATTGCTATATGGTCGGAACGTAGCCCAGTGGTAAAGATCTCGCTTGATGCGCGGTATGGTATGTGATACCCTCTCTGTGGGATGATGCATATAAAAGATCTCTTGCTACTAATGGAACAATGTAGCGGGTTTCCTCTCTAAGACTGTATGTCAAAATTACCAAATGTTTGACATCCAATAGCCGATGATTAATAAATCAATGTGCTCTAGTGGTGTTGTTAAACAAAACAAACTTTAACTTTTTTCATTACTAGGGTAGTTATGCCTGTATCAGATACTGAGATGTAAAGGTGTTTTTTGTTGTTTAATGACACCACTAGAGCACATTCATTTATTTATCATCGGCTACTAGATATCAATCATTTGGTAATGCTGCAGCAAGGGATTTATTTAAATGTGTCATCCCACAGACAGGATAGCACATACCATGGTCTTTGATATACTAGTCGTGATGCACTGGCTAGAACGAAAAATTGCCCAATGTGTTGAACGTTAGATGAATGCGATCTGCTAGAAGACCATGGTACCAGTCAAATTGATCGCGAGCGTTCGGTCTCCTGAACTCGTCGTTTCCCACGTGCTTATATAACCTTTTTTTAAGTCTGGTTTTAAGAGCGTCCGTAAAGAAGATAACATAGGCAGCAAGGGATTTATTTATATGTACCTCACACAGACAGGATAGCACATGCCACGGCCTCTGGTACGCCAGTTGCAGAGCATTGGTTGGAACGAGAAATAGTCCCAATGGGTCCACCGACGGAGGCCAATCATACAATCCTACATCCCTCGCGCATCAGTTGGGCGCTTTATCACAGGGCTATAACCCCTCCCCACCACCCCCACCCCCACCATCACCACCACCTTGCGTTCAGTGGATGCGAAGGCTCAGTCACGTTACGAACGCTGGCTAGACTGGATTTGGCGCTTAATGTTAAATGACTAGGCCAGAACGTCGACAAGTCGGATCGTTAGCGAGCGATCGCTGTACGGTATTATGTAAAGAATTCATCCCAGGTTTCACTGGCCCCGTAACGATCCCGCATACCAGTGATTGCCACTGGTGCCAAGTTACATAATTTGTATGCACGTTTTCCACGTTTGGTAATTTATTTAGTTTGTCTAGGCAGTATAAAGAAACGATGTTTTTAGAAATGAGTCAGATGTTTTTTGTTTTTGTTTTTTTTAATGAAGTTGGTGCGCTGCTGTTGCGCCTTGCTCTATAGTACGGGGGGTTGGGGTGGGGTGGGGTTATCTAGTGCTCTCGCCAGAGGTGCTTTCATAGTAGGATCAAACTGCCGATTGACCCGTTCTCTGATTTTGTTTTGGGTTTTTTGTTGTTGTTTTGTTTTTGTTTTTTGGGTTGTTTTTTTGTTTGTTTGTTGTTGTTTTGTTTGTTTGTTTTTTGGGGGGTGGTTTTGGGGGGTGTTTGTTCCAGCTAGTGCTCCGCGACTGGCATATCAAAGACCGTGGTATGCGCTGTCATGTCTGTGGAAAAGTGCTCATAAAAATATCTCTTTCTACTAATGAAAACAAACATGTAGCGGGTTTCCTCTAAAACTACATTTAGACTTCACCGCCGACTCTTGACTCGCCCAGTCCTGCTTCTGTTTAAATCTAATCCTTACTTTTCATTCAATGCAGTGTATATTTGACACAGTTCATATTAAATTTTGGTGCGCGTTCGTTCAACGCTTTTTAGTTTACCTAATAAAAAATACAATTTCATTTATGCATGAGGTCAGCAGTCGAAGTATGAATTGCTCTTTAGTTCAATAAATCAATGCTCTCTGGTGGTATCCTTAAACAACCTACCAGCATTCAGTCCTTTCTTTCTTTCGTTAACTTATTTCCATGCTTATATCCAATTAGGTTTCAAGCACGCTGTCCTGGGCACACACCTCAGCACAGAGATTTAGTTGTTAGTTGTTAGTGGTTAGTGGGAGAGAAGAGGGTGTAGTGGTCTTACACCTACCCATTGAGTCGTTAAAACTCGCGCTGGGTGGGAGCCGGTACCGGGCTGCGAACCCTGTACCTACCTGTGTGCCCAGAACAGTGGGTTAGTTGTTAGTGGTTAGTGGGAGAGAAGAGGGTGTAGTGGTCTTACACCTACCCATTCAGTCGTTAAAACTCGCTCTGGGTGGGAGCCGGTACCGGGCTGCGAACCCAGTACCCACCAGCCGTATTTCCGATGGCTTAATCACAACACCACCAAGGCCGGTGTTAAGTACCTAACCAGTACCCCACCTAACCCGACTTATTTTGGAGTCATCATAGTGCTTACGGATTATCTTCCCGTTTACGACTATGTTTTGGGGGATTTTTGGTCATTTTTCACCAAGACATTAGGTGTGTGTCACGTTTTAATTACCCGTCGACTAATCGTTTACATTGATAACAGGTCTGTCGACAGTAGATGTTCTTTTAATGAATATTAATTTGCTTTAATTCGAAGAGTAAACGACTTGCCTAAGGTTTAATTTCCGCTCATTTCCTGGCACATCCTAAAACAAGCTTCTCGTAATTAAAAGTGCTTGTTGATATTAGGTTCATCCCGAAAATAGGTGTAGTCTGACCAAAACCATTGTTAACTTCGATGATGATGAATGATGTATAATTTATGTCCGTGTTTATCCCAAAATCAACCTTGCGTAAGTCTCCCCGACACATGTTTTAACACGTACCGAAAGAAGACGTTCCCTAACTTTAAGTGGACAGTTGCGCGAAAATAGAGTATGAACGGATCAATAAACCAGTGTCTTCATTATCGATTAAGATTGAGTCCTTTCTTTTTAATCGGTGTGTGACCATCTCTCTCTCTCTCCCCCCCCCCCCCCCTCCCCCGCTCTCTCTCTCTCTCTCTCTCTCTCTCTCTCTCTCTCTCTCTCTCTCTCTCTCTCTCTCTCTCTCTCTCTCTCTCTCTCTCTCTCTCTCTCTCTCTCTCTCTCTCTCTCTCCAACTGTTGAAATAATAACCATAAATTAGACACCAATTGGAAATGGCCATGGTTTGAAATGTCTTGAGGTATCATTAAATAAACATTCCTTGCTGAAATATGCTACAGACTTGATGAACCTGCTTGCTAGTGTCGGTTGATTGTCCTCTTTACGTCCTGTAACAGTGATCACGCTATGGGCGCGGATGTTGTCGTTTTGCGACAATCATCCAATTCCCAGAGGTCGCATAAGAGTCACCACCCGAGGCATCAGTATCTCGAACTAAAAGAGCAAAATTCACTTGGCTATACCCCACTGAAATTTACTACTCTATGCGGTTTTCTAGTAACTAAGTCAATGGATTTGTATGTACCTTATACCTGAATGGGAAAACATATTCGGTGACATCAGTATCTCGAACTAAAAGATACACTTGACCATAGAGCACTGTTATTTACGCTATGCGTTTCTCTACAGCATTAGTAGGTCAATAGATTTGTATGTACCTTTTACCTGACTGAGAAAACATATTCTAACGCATCAGTATCTCGAACTATAAGGGCAAAATCTCTTGGCCATAGACCACTGCTATTTACTTTATGTCTTTCTCTTTAGCATTACCGGCCTCGGTGACGTCGTGGTTAGGCCATCGGTCTACAGGCTGGTAGGTACTGGGTTCGGATCCGAGTCCAGGCATGGGATTTTTTAATCCAGATACCGACTCCAAACCTTGAGTGAGTGCTCCGCAAGGCTCAATGGGTAGGTGTAAACCACTTGCACCGACCAGTGACCCATAACTGGTTCAACAAAGGCCATGGTTTGTGCTATCCTGCCTGTGGGAAGCGCAAATAAAATATCCTTTGCTGCTAATCGGAAAGAGTAGCCCATGTAGTGGCGACAGTGGGGTTTCCTCTCAAAATCTGTGTGGTCCTTAACCATATGTCTGACGCCATATAACCGTAATAAAATGTGTTGAGTGCGTCGTTAAATAAAACATTTCTTTCTTTCTTTTTCTCTTCAGCATCGTACCTTTTACCTGACTGGAAAAAATATATTCTGAGGCATCAGTATATCGAACTAAAAGGGCAAAATCCACTTGTCTATAGACCACTGCCATATACACAATGCGTTTTATTACAGTATCAGTAGCTAAGCCAATGGATTTTATGTATTTTTAATCTGACTGGGAAACAATTCACAATATATACTGAGGCATCAGTATTTCGAACTAAAAGGGCAAAATATACTTGACTATAGACCACTACTATTTACTCTATGCGTTTCTCTACAGCATCAGTGGGCCAATAGATTTGTATGCCCTTTTTACCTGACTGAGAAAACATATTATGAGAGTAACAAACTTTCTGTTGTCCAGCGTTTTCTCCCAGGATAATTGTGTTAAAGGGACATTTCTGAGTTTTCTGCATTGTAAGATGTTTTCGACTAATAAAATATTTCTATGATTACACTTACATATTAAATATATTTTCTTGTTTAGAATATCAGTGTCTGTATATTTAATGTGTTTCTGGTCGTCTTAATATTTTGTCTTCAATTAATTTCGTACGGACGAAAAATATATATTTTAGGAAAAAAAATGAAATTTAACCTAGTGCAAATATAATATATTTGATATGTAATTACAATCGTTAAAAAGTCTCTGTTAGTCGATAACATCTTAAACATTGCAGCAAACTCAGGAATGTCCCTTTAACAAATACAGCTGCTAAAATTAACTTTTGTCTGACAAGGATATTGTTTTTTAAACACATACACCTACTAACCCTGGATGGAGTACACCTTGTTTGCACTATAAATAATACAGTTGCGTGGTCCGGACTTACCACAAAGAAGTATTCAATGGTAATAAGTTACACATGTTTGTAAACTAAATGCTTTTCCGCTATCAACTACAGTCTAATACTTCAAAAGCTGTCTGTCATAAACTATTAGAAATCCGTTAGGTTATGTTGTGGTAGTTAAGTCATCGTGTTTAAAGTTGAGGGTCCCACTAAAAACTATATTTTCGTTCTACCATTTAATTTTACAGTTGTTAACATTAAGATGCTAACAATATCCCTTTTGAATATGCAGGCGCGTGTGCGAGAAATTATGCACGGGGGTGGGCAGTGGGATCTAAACTGTGGCGAGCGAAGTTTCCATTGATTCGAGTCATGCTCCCGCACATAATATATTTAAGATAAATAAATAAATACCTCTCTGCTTTCATTTAATCATAAATATTTCGTTTTCATGGTTAAGAAAGTATCATTTCATATCTGATAACAGACATTTAATTCTGTTATGCTAGGCACAGGCTACCAACTGCCAGCACAACGTTGGACAGTTTTATACTGTCACGACTTCTACGACTGTCCAGTTGCTAGTCTGAGCAACCTTACAACTCAATTTTCGGAGTTGGGAAAAATTGCAACGCAACCGTCGAGTTGGCCAACTTCGTCGTGACAGGTGACAGTCTGAGCCTAGCATTATGCTCATATTTTGTAAGCAACTGTTTCTGATTCATTCGAATCGTTAGGAATTGATTTTGAACGGATTTATAATAAGGTTCACACTTTACTATGATGGTGCAAATGCATGGCCAAGTTCTAAGACGAGTCATTATTGAAAACAATATCAAATAGCTGTGGGTTCGAATACAGGCTCAACATGTAAAATCAATTGATGAGTACGGGCAGATTCTTTACTTGGCCAGAATAGCGTGCTTGAACATTGGATTAAACAAAACGAAATTTATTTATTTATTTATTTATTTATGTCGAATGGTTGATTCACTGATTCATTGGTTTATCATCTATTAATTAACCTCCCTTTCATCAGTTTATTTAACCTCCCTTTCATCAGTTTATTTAACCTCCCTTTCATCAGTGTATTTAGCACTTTTCAACCTCAAGCTCTTAAATAAATCACAAACTTACTTCACATAAATCACAATACCATTTCCAGTTAAATAGCAGTATTGTCCAGTCACGTCTATAAATCACGTCAAATGGCAGTATTGTCCAGTCACGGGTATAAATCACGTCATATAGCAGTATTGTCCAGTCACGTCTATAAATCACGTCATATAGCAGTATTGTCCAGTCACGTCTATAAATCACGTCATATAGCAGTATTGTCCAGTCACGTCTATAAATCACGTCATATAGCAGTATTGTCCAGTCACGTCTATAAATCACGTCATATAGCAGTATTGTCCAGTCGCGTCTTTAAATCCGTCTATCTCCACACCTATTAATCTGTTTATCATCTTTGGAATAATGTTTTATGTGACCGGCCTCGGTGGCGCAGTGGTTAAGCCATCGGACTACAGGCTGGTAGGCACAGGGTTCGCAGCCCGCTACCAGCTCCAACCCTAGAGCTAGTTGTTAATGGCTGAATGGGTAAGGGTATAAGGTTACTACACCCTCTTCTCTCTCACTAACCACTAACTAACTAACAACTAACCCACTGTCCTGGACAGACAGCCCAGATAGCTCTGGTGTGTGTGTGTGTGTGTGTGTGTGTGTGTGTGTGTGTGTGTGTGTGTGTGTATGTGTGTGTGTGTGTGTATGTGTGCGTGCGTGCGTTCGTGTGCGTGCGTGAGCGTGCGTGTGTGTGTGTGTTTGTGTACCCGCCCAGGACAGCGTGCTTGAACCTTAATTGGATATAAGCCCGAAAATAATTTGAAATTAATGAATGAAATGGAATGTGTGTACAATATCAACACGTGCAGCGTAACGAGTGCACCGCACATGTTCCGAATCTCGTCTGGTGTACGCTCCGTACAGAGTGGTGAGCTTTCTCCATTGTGTGTGTGTGCGGCGCGTTGGCTAAGATCGGCGTACAGGTGATATAGCGATCACATGTGAAGCGTACCCCGCTACCGTATCATTTACCACTACACTGGCAGCACACGTCAGACGATAACAGACTGAATGCTGACGAAAATCGATTACTCTTAACCGGCCTCGGTGGTGCGGTGGTTACGCCATCGGACATTTTAGGGCTGGGAGGTACTGTGTTCGCATCCCGGTACCTGCTGACACGCAGAGCGAGTCCTGGGTACACACACCTCAGCTATCTGGGTTGGCTGTCCAGGACAGTGGGTTAATTGTTAGTGGTTAGTGAGAGCTAAGAGGGTGTTGTGGGTTTGTGGGTCGTTAAAACTCGCTCTGGGCGGAAGTCGGTACCGGGATGCGAACCCAGTACCTACCAGCCGTATGTCCTATGGCTTAACCACGGCACCACCAAGCTCGGCGAGCGAGTGTAACGACTTAGTGTGTAGGTATACTACTAGGCCACTACACCGACTTCTCTGTCACTGACAACTAACCACTAATTCACTGTCATGGGCAGACAGCTCATATAGCTGAGATGTATTATGTCCAGGACAGCGTGCTTGAACCTTAATTGGATATAAGCACGGAACGCTTATCTTCACGTTGGTAGAGCTGTCGCCTGAGGTTCTTTGGTAGCAGGATCGATTCCTTCCCCCCCCCCCCCCCATTGATTTTTCCCAGTCCCAATTAGTGCCCTACGACTGGTATATCTAAGGTCGTGGTATGTGCTGTCCTGTTTGCGAGAAAGTGCATATAAAGAGCCCTTGCTGCTAATGGAAAAATGCAGTGAGTTTCCTCTGATACGATATGTCAGAATTACCAAATGTTTGACATCCAACAGTGATGGTGAATAAATCAGTGTGCTCTAGTGGTGTCGGTAAAGAAAACCTAATTTTACTTTAGCTTACCTTCACGTTAGAACGTGGTTGATCTAGATATTAAATATAAAATCCTCCATGTTTTTTCCCTATCCTAGTCGCTTCTACTTGTGTTTTAATATTAAAGATTATGAGCGGAATTTACGAAGCCTGTTTATCTCAAACATTTCGATTTCTATCATTGTCATATTATTTAGTTTGTTCGTATATTAACAGACGTGGCACATCTTATTTATACTGATCGTGTATTTATGAAAGAAAGAAATGTTTTATTTAACGACGTACTCAACACATTTTATTTACGGTTATATGGCGTCAGACATATGGTTAAGGACCACACAGAGTTTGAGAGGAAACAGGCTGTCGCCACTACATGGGTTACTCGGAAAGAAATTAAGGTCAGAATATATGATCACCATGAATAAATAAAAACAGAAAATCTGCGTCTGACTTCATTTGATTTCTTCAATTTCTTCAATTTATGTATTGAACATATATTTTTAAAAGTCTTAGTGACATTTCGTAGCACACTGTATAATCGGTGTGCGTCAGTCGGGAACCAATGGAACGGTATGTAGATCAATAAGGAATAACGTTAGTATTGCTATTAAATCATATTACTAGGTTTTAAACCCATACCAGTTATCAAAACACCACACAGATTTTGAGAGGAAAGCCGCTGTCGCCACTACATGGGCTACTCTTTCCGATTAGCAGCAAGGGATCTTTTATTTGCGCTTCCCACAGGCAGGATAGCACAAACCATGGCCTTTGTTGAACCAGTTATGGATCACTGGTCGGTGCAAGTGGTTTACACCTACCCATTGAGTCTTGCGGAGCACTCACTCAGGGTTTGGAGTAGGTATCTGGATTAAAAATCCCATGCCTCGAGTGGGATCCGAACCCAGTACCTACCAGTATGTAGACCGATGGCCTAATCACGACGCCACCGAGGCCGGTATGTTTTTATGAATAAACTGATGTGAAATAAACGCAAATCCGGCCCTATATTCCAGTCAGTGCACCACGACCGGTATATCAAAGGCCGTGGTATGTACTACCCTGTCTATGGGATGGTGCATATAAAAGATCCCTTGATGCTCATTGAAAAATGTAGCCTATGAAGTGGCGACAGCAGGTTTTCCTCTCTCAGTATCTGTGTGGTCCTTAACCATATGTCTGACGCCATATAATCGTAAATAAAATGTGTTGAGCGCGTCGTTAAATAAAACATTTCTTTCTTTTGGCCCTATATTTTGTTCTCGTCCCCCCCCCCCCCCTCCTTTGGTGTCTGTCTTTTCCCCCTCCCTTTCTCCTTATCTTCTCTTTGTTCTATTGTCCTTGTGTTTTCTTTTGTCTTTTCTTCTTCAAGTTATAAAATATTAAGTTTCAGGAAGTATTTTTCGGAAATGAAATGTTTGTCCACGTGTTAGATTTCCTCATTGGCTTCTTTGTCTTTGACTAACACCTGCTAACAGAGAAATGTAGCGACCTTCTTCTGGAGAATATATGTCAGCATTACAAAAAGTTTGCAATCCAATAGCCGATGATTCATTAATCAGTGTAGTGGTGTCGTTAAACAAAACAAAATTTAATACACTAATGTAAACATGTGGCGGGTTTCCTCTCTAAGACTATGTGTCGTAATTATCAAATGTTTTAACATCCAATAGCTGATGATTAATATATCGATGTGCTCTATTGGTGTCGTTAAACAAAGCAAAAAATTTGAGAAAAAAAAATTTAGTAATCAATTTCTATAAATAGAAACCAGCTATCTGAAGTTAAGAATGTTATGCTAGGTTCAGGCTGCCAACTGTCAGCAGAAAGTTGGCCAACTCGACGGTTGCGTTGTAATGTCCCCAACTCCTGATTTACGACGGGTGCGCTCAGATTAACAACAAATGGGTTATACGACGATAATAGAGATGTAAGAGCGCTCAGACTAGCAACTGGACAGTCGTAGAAGTGACAGGAGAACGTTGGCCAACTTTCTGCTGGCAGTTGATAGTTTGAACCTAGCATTCATGTCTCATTATCATTGACCGATTTAAGCTTTTAAAATTATCTATTTTGTCATCTTCATTATATTATGTGTCTTGCCAATTGATTTTGCTTTTCGTCTCCACATCCCAGTCCTTGGCTGTCAAACTAGAACAGGTTCTCGTCTCTTGTGACTATCCGTGTCACAAAGCGTTTCTGTCGTCCCCCGTCAATGTATGCTGTGGGTTTAATCTAGTCAAATAATGGTCGGCGGCGGTTTTTAGTCGTTGCTAAGCAACAAAATAAACCATCTTCCATGCGGTCCTGCAACATTAGTTAGATATTAGTTAGATAGTTTGTGGGAACTCTGACATTTCCTGTCTCGTCCTAAAACAAGCTTCTGGTAACTAAAAGAGCTTGTTGATATTAGGTTCATCTCGAAAATAGGTGAAGTCTGACCACACCATAGTTAACTTCGATGATGATGAATGATGTGTAATTTATTTCCGTGTTTATCCTGAAATAAACCATGCGAAAGTTCTTAGTACTCGTCTCAACTCGCATCCAGAGATCTGCAGAGACAGACACAGGCACAGAGAGAGAGAGAGAGAGAGAGAGAGAGAGAGAGAGAGAGAGAGAGAGAGAGAGAGAGAGAGAGAGAGAGAGAGAGAGAGAGAGAGAGAGAGAATGAGAGAGAGAGACAAAAGAGAGGAGGAAGAGACACACAGAGACAGATAGAGAGACAGACAGACAGAGACAGGGAGATACAGTGAAAGACAGAGAGAGAGAGAGACAGACAGACGGACTGACGGACAGACAGAGTGAGAGAGAGTTTTTATTGGTATTTTGTCGGTGGATGTAAACAACGTGCTGCAACTGCAAGCGTAAAACATTTGACCTGTTAAAACGGTTCTAGCTTTACGTTTATTCTGTAGGTTGTAAGTTGTGGGTATTTCACAAAACTACTTCCCTACCACTATCTCATCCCACCAGCCACCCACCCACCATCTTCCACATGGTCGCCCCTGGAACAGCCGTGAACGTTTACCTCTTGATTTAATAACAAGGTTGAAAAGTTGTTTGCTAAGGTCACTGAAACTGGTATCTATCTATTTGGAACAATTCCAACCTATGGGAATCAGACACAAAAAAAAACTATAGAAATCATCCGGCTCGTTAGATATGAGTAGATATGATTTTATCATTATGACACCCATGTAGTGTTGCTGCTCATAGTGCTGTGGCATGGATATATATATATATATATATATATATATATATATATATATATATATATATATATATATATATATATATATATATATATATATATATATTTATCATATAATATCTTATATTTTCAGTGCAAACAAAGTATGTGATATTTTTCAGATCACATACTTTAAGAATTTGATAACTTTGCAAATTTGATGTAAATTAGTCGAGGTCTCGGCACTAGGTTTATTGACATTTAAGCAGACGTACTTGGGTGACACTCCATGATTGACGGGTGCATTCATAGTCATCAAATAAAAACATTTCAATGGCAGTTTGACACTGAAAGCTGTCCAGCGTTCAGAAAACAAAAAACGTTAGGCATAACTTTATTTTGATGTAAGGACATCCAAAATAACGTCATTTCCATTCAAAAATACACCGCGCCACATATTCTTACGTCATTTGAATATCTAGTAATGGAGGATTGGAATTAAAGTTGCGTGTACAGTTTACAAAAACACGTTGTGTCACGGGGATTCTATAATACCCGTAACTGAATAAAACACGATTATCCAAATATCTCTCCTAACTGTATATCTATTAGATCTCTCTGTAACAGGCGGTATATACCCGCTTTGCTCGTCTCTAGGTATGATCAGAGATACGATCTTATATAAAGTATATATTATTATAGCACGTTTAGTTCACTAGAAGACACAACAAAAACACAATACACTTTGGAATCTGTATTAACCTACGCTGACAAAAGTACAGCCGCAGTAGTTAATTAATAACAACAATAATAACAACCCAGAACTGATCACTTAATTAGTTAATCTCTAGGTGTCTAGTTTACACAATATGCTAATCACTTCACCGTGACACAACACCCACACGTGTAATAATTGAGAAACGCTTCTAGGAGAACTTAAGTAATAAAGGAATTACCACTCTATTCCTAACTGGTTAATTTTTAATTAACCCTTACTACTCGTTCAGTAACCTTGTAACACAGAATTAATACTGGTACCTATCACAATAAAGACAATAACCTACAGTTTACCTAGGTCTTCTGGGAAGACTGGCTAAGCTTTATATTACCAAATACTCGTATAAATATAGAACAGTAAGACTACGATTTACTTCGTCAGATGACCGAAGACACTGTCTAAAGAATATTGGTATAATACAGTATTAAAATATTTAAAGTCACATCAATCACATCAAGGTTATACAACAGAGCAGAAATAATATATTTACCAAAGTCCAAACGGACAACGTTCCCCCGGGATACCTTCCTATGGTTCTCCTCATAACTCTAAAATTAGCTATTTATTATAAAAATCAGAATATCGCCTGGGGGTACAAGGCGGTCCTCCCCCTATCAAGTGATATATCCCCAACTCCCAGAGTCGCATTTTTCTCTTTGATCGCCAGACTTACTGACGCCAGTTCGCTAGAGATTCCATGGTCGCGCGGAGGTATTACCTAACTACTGGCCACATGGCCTCCGCAGCTGGCTGGGTGTGTATTAGACGACCGTCGCGCAAAAGTATTACGTAACAAGTTGCCCACTTGGTTAAGTGCAATGAAACTGCACACGGCCCTCTAACACAATTAATGTCGTCACAGGCGAAAACAAAATTAAGAGCATGTCCCGTCACACGTTGTATTAAGCTTGAGTTTATATGATAAAGAGATTATTACCCTCGTGTATTTCGGTATCGTCAATATCATATATTAGGAATAAAAATAATGTATTGTGCTCGCCAGAGGCTCGCATAATACAATTTTTATTCCTAATATATGATATTGACGATATCGAAAAACACTATGACAGTGAAATTGATGCTGACCACGACGATAATGATGTTGATGATTGTGTGAATTTGTCAAGTATATATATGACAATGAACTTGATGTGACCATGATGATAATAACGACGATGACGATGATGATGATGATGATGATGATGTTGATGAATGTTGGAATTTGTCAAGTCTGAGGAATATATATGACAATGAAATTGATGAAACCATGATGATAATAACGACGACGACGACGATGATGATGATGATGATGATGTTGATGAATGTGGGAATTTGTCAAGTCTGAGGAATATATATGACAATGAAATTGATGTAACCATGATGATAATAACGACGACGACGATGATGATGATGATGATGATGATGATGATTTTGACGAATGTGTTAATTTCTCATGTCTGAGGAATATATATGACAATGAAATTGATGAAATGATGATGATGTTGATGAATGTGTTAATTTGTCAAGTCTGAAGAATACATATATGACAATGAAATTGATGAAATCTTGATAATGATGTTAGATGATGATGATGATTATTATTATTATTATGATGATGATGATTATGATGATGATGATGATGAATTTGTCAAGTCTGATGAATATATATGAACATAAATATAATGCGACCATGATGTGACTGTTAGTGAGAGAAGTCAATGCAGTAGCTATAGACTTCCCCCGACCAATCAACCCTTCACCGCATGCCTACAATCACTGAAGAGTCAAGGACGTCTGTCCTAGGCACAATCTCCGTATTTACCGGCAGACGTGTGCACGACAGGCCCTCCCACGCCACCCCATTAATATAACCGGATAGAAGTGTGTTACTACGCGGCTGACAAATAACAATAGCATTACCGAACGTCTGCTTGCAGTTCTAAAAACACGATTAGTGACTAATCAACTTCAGTCGGCTTATGTGTCTGGTTTCCAGATCATATTCCTTTCTGTATCAATGGTCGACCAACTTCCGGTAGTGTCAGGTTATTGGCAATTATCTTCTTATCATCAAAAAGTCAAATATGGCGATTTGGACTCATTAATAGTGCTAGGATATTGTATAGGATTATTACACATTAAGACTATCACGCAGGCATCCAATATAGCCCTTGGTTTAGTATAACTTACAAGATCAACACGTTCGTACAGCATATCAGAAGGTGTAATGCCGTGCTATTATTGCTTCGGCTATTTCCCCGTAAACAAAATTAAGTTTAAAGTGTGCTATTGTTTCTTTTTTGTCATTCGGTAACTCTCGGGTATGTTCGTGGTGATGTAAGGTAGAGTTATGTTCACCGATTTACATACATACTTTGACTGTTTCATTGATAACAGAGAAATTACCGAAGTTAATGCTGGACAGATACTCCCGGAAACAATGGTTTAGTTATTTTTTGTTCTTTCTTTTTTTTTTTTCCCCTCCATTCGGTAACGCTCGGCTATTTTCGTGCCCGTATGTTATAGTTTACGTAATAAACCGATGGCCTACCACGACGCCACCGAGGCCGGTACTACTAGGGAGGAAGTGCAATGTTTAAAAAGAGCACTTCCAGTATTCAGGTAGGGAATGCAACGTTTAAAGGGACATTCCTGAGTTTGCTGCATTGTAAGATGTTTCCAACTAATAAAATATTTTTACGATTAAACTTACATTATTAAAGGCGCAGACCCTAGTTTCAACCCGTAAAAATGGACACTAAGTTTTTTTAAGTTAACAAACCTGTAACACATTTCAATAACGTTACAAGAGAGTGAAACAAGAGTCTGTGACGTTGAAAAGTGTAAAATATCGTTAATAATAGACTAAAACTCGACTCCATAACTGTTAATTCTCAGACGCACGTGCGTTCTTAAAAATATGAAAAAATGCATTTTGTGGTGTTAGAAACACCAGGATGACCAGAAACACTTCGGTTGTCCCTTGGGAAGAGATATAATTGTGTTATCACGGAATACAATTTTGTCATTCAGATTTAATTCTTATTTTTCTTTTCCTCCTTTTCCTCCTTCTTTTCCTTCTTCTTTCTATTTTTCAACTTCTTCACCTTCTACCTTTTCTCTTGTTTTTTCTTCATTTACTTCTCTCTTTTTTATTATTATTTTATTCTTATTCTTCTTGGATTTTTTATTCTTATTCTTCGTCTTTTCTTTCTACTTTTTCTTCTTCTTTTCCCTCGTTCCGTGTATTCAACGCCTTCACCTTTTCTCTGTTTTCTACATTGACTTCTATTTTCTATTTTATATCATTTTTCTTCTGTTTCTTCTTCTTTTTCTTCATGTTTTTCATCTCCTTCTACCTCTGTCTCTTGTAAAACGTCTCCTGCCTGTTCAAGAGTACCTAGTATACTATCACTTCCTTCGCATCGCGTTTTCTTTTTCTAATTATATATATATTTCTCTACAACATTAAGTAACAGGTGCATGCGGGAATTAACTTAGCGTACATTTCTGACAGAGAGTTGAAACTGTGTGATTCCCAAACGGACACGCCTTGTTACGAAGCGTCTGTTTTCAAAATCGGAGAGTTAGGTTAAGTAGGCCAATTATCATTAACTTAAATGTAGAGGAGAGGTTATGATGTATAATGCATTTTAATCAAGTGGCATCTTAGGCGCATAAGAAGAAAATTAAAGAAGATGGGTATTTTTGTAAACCTGATTTTTTGCATCCATGTATCTAATTAAGTTCAAGTATGCTGTATTTGGCACATACCTCAGCTATTCAGGCCACAGTAGTATCTTTGAACCAAAAGGAATCCGATGAATTGACTGGTAACTCTATAGTGTAAATGGTTACTGTAAAGGGCGGGACGTAGCCCAGTCGTAAAGTGTTTGCTTGATGCGCGGTCGGTCTAGGGTTGATTCGCGTCGGTGGGCCCATTGGGCTATTTCTCGCTCCATCCAGTGCACCGCGACTAGTCTTATGCCGTGCTATGTGCTTTCCTGTGTGTTGGAAAATCCCTTGCTACTAATGCAAAAATATAGCGGGTTTCCTCTCTAAGACTATATGTCGAAATTACCTAATGTTTGACATCCAATAGCCGTTGATTGATAAATCAATGTGCTGTAGTGGTGTCGTTAAACAAAACTTTTTGTTCAATTTTTAATATAATTTCTGTTAGGTAAAAAACACAACAATATCGTGACTGTTATGTTCAAGAAGTACTCTCTCTTGATAACTACCATACATGCAAACATTTAACACAAGTTGACTTCGAACATTTTTAGGTATTTTTTTTTAAACTTTAAACTAAAAGGAATCCGATTAATTGACATGTAACCCTATAAAAAACAAATATCAAAAATCTATTTGAGTGCCCATATTTCACAAAAGGTTCGGGCACATGAGTATGTATTCTGTGAAAAATACATTACTGAGAGTTTGTTTGTTTCGTCATGGATGTCAAACATTTGGTAATATAGTCAGAATGGAAACCCGCTATATTTTTGCCATTATTAGCAAGGAATTTTCTATATGCACCATCCCACAGACAGGATGTCCCGTCTCCTAGAATATCTGTACACCAAAGCAACATAATTCTTATTCTAAAAATATATTTTATAATAATGAATATCTTGTTATCGTTGAAGTTGTGTATTATTATTATATTTTACGTCGTATGGTTTATTTACTTTGTAGAGTCAAACGTCAATATCATTTTGATGATCACAGGGCTTCTAGATTATGATAGCCCCACTCCCATGGCTAGTGATATTCAGTGTTGGGCTAGTAAATAACTACTATAACTAGTCCGACGGCTAGTGGAAAAACACACCTTGTCAAATGCTGCATTTAAATATTTTGTAAATATGAATATTCTTCCCCTTCTTTCCACCCCCAATCTAAGGATTTGTAAGCTCTATCTCCCTCTTTAGGTGACATATACTATTAGTAAAATTGTATTTACTTAAAGTAGTGCTAGTGAATTTTTCATCATGGCTAGTACATTTTTAAAATCACTGATCCCATGGCTAGTGGATTTTTTATAAAATTCTAGAAGCCCTGTGGTCATAACTAGGGTAAAGGCGACCACCATGGTGTCTTGCCGGGTGCCCACCTACCTAAGTGCTACAATTTTGTGCGAAATATCTGGTTATATCAAAAATGAGTTAGGGGTTTTAGAAATGGTATTTATTGGTCATAGTTTGGTTGATATCAGGGCCGTACCCTCCGGGGGGGCAAGGGGGGCAGCTGCCCCCCCCCCCCCCCCCCATAATCTTGTCCTTTTTTTTTTATATATATATCTCCAGTAATAGCATAGAAATGTTTAATCTTTATAGTATGTTAAAAATTATTTATAAAATTTAGTGCCCCCCATTGATTTTGGTCAGGGTACGGCCCTGGATATATTGCATATAGTTGTTTGGTTTGTGTGTGTGTGAGTGTGTATGTGTGTGTGTGTGTGTGTGTGTGTGTGTGTGTGTGTGTGTGTGTGTGTGTGTGTGTGTGTGTGTGTTTGTGTCTTTTAACTACATACGTTAACATTGTTGCTTATGGGATTTTATTTGGTATAGTACAACCGTCACGCTCGGAGTTGTAAAAACTTCTCCAAGTTCAGCCAGCAAACGTTTCGCTAACGTTTGCGAACTATTTGATTGGTTCCCGACGTGGCTGTTTGGCTTACCGTGCATCGCATTAACCAGTCTAGCCGGCGGTTTTTTTCTGTTCGGTCTAGTTGAACGCAGCGTGATTTCTGCTTTACGCCAGTTCTTCCTAACACTTCAGCGCACCGCTGGACGCAAGAGTGTCCCGAACATTTAATTTGTTTTATTTCTGGAAACTCTGTGTGACTTTACCTGTTGTAAAATAGAGTATCTGGTTTAACCAAAAACTGATGTTTTCGCAACCTGTTTCTGCATCCATTAGCGTTAACCTGTCTTGTTTATTTGTTGTCGACGAAACGATTCTGAATATTTCCGCTGTAACGCTTTTCTTTTTTGTTTTTTTTAACTGTGTCTGTGTACTTAAAACACACCCTGTTATCGATGTACCTGATCGAAATGTATGGCAAAACCAATTAGCGTATTTAAAACCGTATCTCTGCAAAAGGAAGATTTCGAGTCCGAGGGATGTTTTGATAAGGTCGTGACTGCTTGTTTATAAGAGGACTGCCACTTCCAAGGATTATGTGTCTTTAATTCTTCCTACTCCACCTGGAAAAAAAAATGTGGCGGGTTTCCTCTTTAAGACTGTATGTCAGAATAACCAAATGTTTGACATCCAATACTCGATGATTAATTAATTAATGTGCTCTAGTGGTGTCGTTAAACAAAACAGACTTTAAAGGGACATTCCTGAGTTTGCTTCATTGTAAGATGTTTCCGACTAGTTCTACGATTGAACTTACATGTTAAATATATTTTCTTGTTTAGAATATCAGTGTCTGTATATTCAATGTGTTTCTGGTCGTCTTAATATTTGTAAGAAGCCCAAACTGGATTTCGTCTTCAAATAATTTCGTACATACGAAAAGATATATTTTAGGAAATAAAACGAAATTTAACCCAGTACAAATATTAGAACGATCTCTCTCTCTCTCTCTATCTCTCTCTCTCTCTCTCTCACTCTCTCTCTCTCTCTCTCTCTCTCTCTCTCTCTCTCTCTCTCTCTCTCTCTCTCTCTCTCTCTCTCTCTCTCTCTCTCTCTGTCTCTGTCTCTCTCTCTCTCTCTGACCTAAAAAAAAAAAAAACGGATCCTATTACCAAACCAAATCTTTATCGTGGACGGCAGGAACCGTACAGACATGATGAGTGTATTATTCGCTAGAACAAACCAATAAGCCACATTAACAAGGCCTTCGATGACTGGTGATAGCTCTGTCCAGCCCTTTCTAGTGTGTGTGGAGCGAAACTAAACACCACTTTAATTATGTTAAGATTGTTAAATTACTCCTCAGACACGACCGATGTCAATGGAGACGTCTAAATCTGTCATCGAAGGATCATCTAGTGACATCGATAAGGTAATGGATGAATTTGTCTTCTGGCACTCAAAGTCTGCACGGTCATGTACTCTGAAGACACGTTTTTGTTTCTTCTTCTTTCTTTTTTTCTTCTTTTTTATTTTTTTTTTCTTTTTCTTCTTTTTCTTCTTCTTCTTTTTTCTTCTTTTTCTTCTTCTTCTTCCGTTTTTCTTCTTCTTCTTTTTCTTCTTCTTCTTCCGTTTTTCTTCTTCTTCTTCTTCTTCTTTTTCTTCTTCTTCCGTTTTTCTTCTTCTTCTTTTTCTTCTTCTTCTTTTTCTTCTTCTTCCGTTTTTTCTTCTTCTTCTTTTTCTTCGTCTTCTTTTTCTTCCTCTGTTTCTTCTTCTCCTTCGTTGTTTTTCTCTTCTTTTTCGTCTTCTCCTTCTTCTTTTTCTTTTTCCTCTTTTCTTCTTCTTGTTTTTGTTCTTTTCTTTTTCCTGTTTTTCTTCTTTTCTTCTTCTTCTTCCTCTTCCATCTTTCGTGAGGTCGATATGTAGCTCAGTGGTAGTACGGTCTCAGAAATCCGATCACTCCCAGGAACAATCGACCTTGATGGGTCAAGTTGTGTGTATGGTGATCTGTTTTTCTCCTACCAACCAGTACCCCATGATGGCTACATTAAAGACTGTAGTATGTACTGTCATGTCTATAGAAGTAGTGCTGGAGAAACCAGGGGTGGGTCACATGCCCTCTCCTCGTGTACACTTCTTTTTTCACCACCTTTTATATTTGCCTATCCGCCGTTGTAACACATGTGGCCCCCAGCATAAAATCATGACTATGCTCAAATATCTTTTTCTCTCTCTCTCATATCATACACCTTTAACATCTGTGACTATTAAAAGGTAAGCCATAGCTGCAGGGAAGCAAAGTCCATTATCTCTCATGGATAATTTATTAAGCAATCTCAAACCCGCACAGTTGGTGCAGTCTCCTTGACACCAAATCAATTAACAGTGCCAATAATGTTAACATTTTCTAATAAAACTGGAAATGACATAAGCAGTGCAACAGGGCACATTAAGATCGTGATACCTGAACACATTCGAGGTGTCACATGGGATTTATAACATTGAAATAAAGCTTTTACTAGCAATTAAAACCTGCACGAAATCGCACTTCCGTCTTTTAGCGTAACCGCTTCGGAGTTCAACCTCGCGTATAGATTGTATTTTAAACACTAAATATGATTATATTAATTTTGACAAGACAAGACATTTATTCAGTTATTGAGGCCACATGTCTAAGATAACTACTTTTATAACAAATGCATGGTGTGCCACTTGTGTACAAATTACAATACATATTCAATTTAAACTGGCAGATTTTTCTTTTTTTAAACAAGACTATTCCTTTAATAACCTATATATTTTGGGTGGAAATCAATAAATTACAATTTTCTCTTGAAGGTTTTACTATAAAATATTCTGATATGAAATATTTTCCGCTTAAAGTATAATATGGACATATTAAAAGAAAATGATATTCATCTTCCATTTGATTGAAATTACACATTATACAGATAGTTTCATATGCAGATATTTTGAGTATAATACATGAGTGGCCGTCAGATACCATTTATCTCACCACGAGTTGTTTTAAAATGTATCTAACGAGCGAAAGCGAGTTTGATACGTTTTTAAACAATGAGTTGTGAGATAAATGGTATCTAACGGACACTAATGTATTATTCTATTTCTTACATATCCTCAAAAACCAGGTTTCAAGCACATTTTAAAAATGTTTTCGACTAAAGGTTATTTACAGCCGCTGGCCTTGTAGCTGACTTACGCGTCACAGAAACATGATTGTCTGGTTAACTATAATCGATTTTCATCGTGTAGTTTTTCATTGGACGTATGGCAATGGTGACCTGGTCATCATCTAGGAGCAGCCAGTCGTATGTCTTGAAATTGTTAACACACGTACACGTGTTAACAACCATGTGTAACACAAAATAACGCATAGTGTTCTCGCCAATGGGTGTGTAAGAAATTAATTTTATTAGCTATGGATAGTTGCATAAACAAATAATCAGTGTCACATATTACTGCTAATCAGAGTGTCAGCTGTTTTTACTCCGTAAATATTTGATGATGCACCTTGAACTTTGAAACTGAACTCTTTGTTTTTGTTACAATGCAGCCTAGATAAAATTGTATTTTTAAAGGGACATTCCTGAGTTTGCTGCGTTGTAAGATGTTTCCGTCTAATAAAATATTTCTTCGATTAAAGTTAGATATTAAATATATTTGTCTTGTTTAGAATATCAGTGTCTGTATATTCAATGTGTTTCTGGTCGTCTTAATATTTGTAAGAAGCCCAAACTGGATTTTGTCTTCAAATAATTTCGTACGAACGAAAACAATATATTTTAGGAAATAAAATGAAATTTAACCTAGTACAAATATTAGAACGATCAGAAACACGTTTAATATACAGCCACTAATATTGTATGCAGAAAAATATATTTGATATGTAATTACAATCGTTGAAAAGTTTCTGTTAGTCGATAACATCTTAAAAATTGCAGCAAAATTAGGAATGTCCCTTTAATAACAATGGATAATAGTATTTGCACAAATAAATAGTGTCACATATTACTATCAGTCAGAGCAGCAGCTGTTTTCACTCCGTTAATATGTGACCTATACTGAAACGGGATGTGTTTCCGATGGTGTCAAATGCTGTTTTGTGACTAACAGGACGTGATGTCTTCTGATAAACATTCCTAACTGTATCTGCAGCTATCACGTACACATCATTACCCATATGGCCGGCAATAAAATGGTTACATAAATATCGTATTTTCCACACGCTATCTTTATAGCATGGAGGCGGGACGAGGCTCAGTGGAAAAGCGCTCGCGTGATACGCGGTCGGTCTAGGATCGATCCCCGTCGGTGGGCCCATTTGACTATCTCTCGTTCCAGCCAGTGTACCACGACTTGTATATGAAAGGTCGTGGTACGTGCTATCCTGCCTGTGGGATGGTGCATATAAAAGATCCCTTGCTACTAACCGATTCCTCATACAATACTCAGCTGTTTAATTAATGCCAACAACCTATATTCCTGTTTTAATATTCTTCATAATCTACAATGACTGGGAGTTTCAAACATATTCAGAATTGTAATTCAATCTTCATATATTTAAAAACAATTTTTTTTCAAAACTCAATTAAATATAATATTTATTTTGAATGCAGCGTTAAAACACGTACAGAACAGCATCAAAGTTTGATTGTATTGCGAGTATAATAAGCTATGGATTCCTTTACATCAAATCAATTCCATTGCCAATATATATGTTAACAATTTTTAATGAAACTTATACATTATGCAGTGCACCATCGCAACAGTATCCTAATGATTTCAATCTCTAGTGTGCATTGTATAACAAATGTATTCTAATTAAAACTATTTTAAACAGGTAATAGTATCTGCACAAAGGAACACAAGCAGTTTCTTTAATTAAATTAAATAATTAAAGATATATACGTGTATATAGAAATATAATAGGAAAGATATTCATATAGTTCTAAAAACACATTGACTTGGTTAACGATAACACTAGAGCACATTGATTTATTAATCATCGGCTATTTGATGTGAACCATTTTGGTAATTCTGACATATAGTCTTAGAGAGGAAATCCGCTAAATTTTGTCCAGTAGTAGCGAGGGATCTTTTATATGCACCATCTCACAGACAAGATAGCACATACCACGGCCTTTGATATACCAGTCGTGGTGCAATGTTTCGTCTTGTTCAAAGCCATCTATGATCCGTTTGTGTCAAAAGGGAACCGATGAAATGGCATAAAACTATATACTGTATTATGCTAAAACTCATATCAAAACATAAAAAAAAATGTTTTGCAAAAGTAATGACAAAAATAAAAAAGTGTGTTAACAAATTATCCTCAAATTATACAGAATAAAGTCCATTTCTAAGACAGGTGTGAGGACAAAATTCTATAAATGTCAAGGTATGCGGTTTCAACTGAAATAATCGATAATGTAATACCCAAAGACTAAAGGTAAAACTTGACATTGCCTGTTCCATCAGTAGCATTCATTCTTCTGTCACCTTTGAAAAAGAAATCCAATTCAATTCATTTATTTGCCAAAGCAGTTGCCTCTAGGCATAGACATGATTTTACATAATAAATTTACATAATTATGTAAAAACACAGCGACATCAGACAAACGTATAAATATACATGCAACATGGTATTGCGTCTCTACTAATTAGTAATATATATATAGTAATAGGTTAGGAACAACCAGAAACGTCAAATAACAATTTCATGATTGACAGTTTAGAATTAATTAGAAAACCAGAAGATTTAACCTATGCAATTTGATGATAATTTGTAAACAAATATTTTATTTACGTAGAGATTTTTTTTTAAATGTTTTGTGAGTTAATGTGGGTTGACAACGTAAAAAGGTGTTTTGATAACTGGTATGGGTTTAAAACCTAGTAATATGATTTAATACCAATACTAACGTTATTCCTTATTGAGTTATATACCATTCCATTGGTTCCCGACTGACGCACACCGATTATACAGTGTGATACGAAATGTCACTAAGACTTTAAAAATATATATGTTCAATACATAAATTGAAGAAATTGAAGAAATCAAATGAACTCAGTCGCAGATTTTCTGTTTTTATTTATTCATGCTGATCATATTTTTTTACCGTAATTTCTTTCCATTCAGCATTTGGCTTCTACTGAAGTTGCTTCAGCAGGAATATGAATTGCAACTGGACCCCGTTCCACGAAGTGATCTTTGCGCTAAGATCACCTTTAAAGACATATTGTCTCAGTCCACTGACCTATTTAATGGTCTAACAAAGTATTACCTGAACAAATGTAATTTGATTTGTCCCTAAACGTACTTTATTCAACCATCCTCATAACCACCATACTCCATTTATTAATAACATTTTGTAAAAATAATTGAATTATGGCAATGGTCCATAATTCAAAAACTAAAATTGCCGAGAGGGATGACATGGATTTCACTCCATCATGGTTCAGTTAAGGTGATGCGATACCTAGATTGGGTTTCCAACAATTAATGTAATTTTTATTTATTATTCATTTTTAGAGAAGTAAGGCCCTTAAATCTGTGACAGTATGCCGTTAAGTGCATAACTACTTTATGCATTAAAGGTGATCTTAGCGCTAAGATCGCTTCGTGGAACAGGGCCCTGGTCTACGTCGAAGTTACACTATATCACAGTATCATTTGTTGTGCCGTTACTTGTAGAAGCTTAATACAGTTTGGTTCAGGAAATAATTCTTCATTAACAAAACAATTTTTTTTTTTAAACCCCCACTGAAATGTACTTTCAAATCTTTCTTTGATGATTACATTTAGGTTGACGTATGTGGTATTTAAATTACTCACTGGTTTGAAGTTAGTTATCAATTTTAGTACTAAATGATAACTTTGCAAGTGGAATGCTGGCATACTGCCACTTTAGTATTTAACAGTAAAATGAGACGGTGCATCTACGCATTTAAACGGAACATTATTAATCGTAGGGGCGGGGCGTAGCCCTGTGATAAAACGTTCGCTTGATGCGCGGTCGGTCTGGGGTCGATCCCCGTCGGTGGGCGCATTAGGCTATTTCTCGCTTCAGCCAGTGCACTATGACTGATATATCAAAGGCCGTGGTATGTGTTATCCTGTCTTTGGGATCGTGCATATAAAAGATCCCTTGCTGCTAATCAAAAAGAGTAGCCCATGAAGTGTTGACAGCGGGTTTCCTCTCTCAATATCTGTGTGGTCCTTAACCATATGCCCGACGCTATATAACCGTAAATAAAATGTGCATCGCTAAATAAAACATTACCTTCCTTTCTTCCTTATGCAAAGGGGATACTGGCGGGTTTCTTCCTGTAGTGTTTGTATTATTTGTTAATATGTTAATGCTAAGTACAAAATATGATACAAAATAGAATTTTTGAACCCGATCGTGTTTTGCTTAAATGGAATGATGCACTTTTTGTATTATTTACATTACAGTACGTTATCGTTATCGTCAGTGGGAATCGATTCGGTATTATGCAACCTTAAGTCAATCTCCCGTGCGCTGTGTAGCTGTCATAGCGATGGGATGCGCTTCGACTGCCAACAGGTGCTTTCGTTAATGGTGCTGCTGAGGTTAGGGGAACAAAAACACTGATTTATTTTAACTTAAATGTTGCTTCATTTCTTATTAATTATTCACTGCTTTAATCGGCAAAGCAGGTGCCGCCTTCTGTTAAGCGGTGGATGGTAAATTTACGCAAAATACCAGACAGCGAAAAAACTTTGAATGACTTTCATTGATAATTCGTGTAAGTATTCGCTGGATATTTTCAGTCCGTGTTTTATCCTAATTGTTCGTCCGAATCTGTCTTCTCTTCATCATTATCTACTTCGTCTGATTCGTGTTTTTCTTCTTCGGGATCTGTTTACTCAGTGGGTTCGGATCCCAGTCGAGGCATGGGATTTTTAATCCAGATACCGACTCCAAACCCTGAGTGAGTGCTCCGCAAGGCTCAGTGGGTAGGTGTAAACCACTTGCACCGACCAGTGATCCATAACTGGTTCAACAAAGGCCATGGTTTGTGCTATCCTGCCTGTGGGAAGGGCAAATAAAAGATTCCTTGCTGCTAATCGGAAGAGTAGCCCATGTAGTGGCGACAGCGGGTTTCCTCTCAAATTCTGTGTGGTCCTTAACCATATGTCTGACGCCATATAACCGTAAATAAAATGTGTTGAGTGCGTCGTTAAAAAAAAACATTTCTTTCTTTTTCTTGTTTACTCAGGCGCGGATCCAGAGGGGTGGTCGAGGGGGCAGACACCCCCCCCCCCAACACACACACACACACACACACACACCACCCCCCCCTCCTGCTCAGGATAACAGTTTGTTTTCACTCATTTTAATGAATGAATAGGCAGTCTTATATATTTTTCATTTAATCAATTGCCTGTGAACGCTCCTGCAAAAAATTCTGGATCTGCGCCTGTTTACTTCTTTGTGTGTGTGTGGGGGGGGGGGGGTATTTAATTATGACGGGGTGTCTGGGGAGATCGGATCGTAGGATCGAACCCTCTCGACGGATACATTATTTGATTGGGTTTTCTTCCATCCCAGCCAGTGCCCAACGACTGGTAAACCAAAAGCCGTGGTATGTGTTGTTCTATCTATGGGTAAATTGCACATAAAATGTGTTGAATGAAAAACAAATGTAGTGGGTTTTCTCTGGAGACTACGTGTCAGAATTACTAAATATTTCGAATCTAATAGCAGTTGATTAACGTGCTTTTGTAGTCCTGTTATTTAAAAAAAAATTAAAAAAAAAAAAAAAAAATACTTTCTGTTTTGTCCGCCTCGTCCTCATTTTCTTCTTGTTCATCCTTTTATTTTCCTTGCTATTGGTCTTCTTCAAGGTCGTTTCATATTTAGTTATTTCCAGTGTATTTTCTGTTCGTTCATTAATCTATTGTTTGTTGGTTGAATTTGATAGCTTTGTTTAAATCACGTGTTCCAATCTTCAACCTTTTTTTTGAGGTTATTAGTTTGTATTTATAAACCTCTCGACGGACCCATTATTTGATTGGGTTTTCTCCCATCCCAGCCAGTGCCCAACGACTGGTAAACCAAAAGCCGTGGTATGTGTTGTTCTATCTATGGGTAAATTGCACATAAAATGTGTTGAATGAAAAACAAATGTAGTGGGTTTTCTCTGGAGACTACGTGTCAGAATTACTAAATATTTCGAATCTAATAGCAGTTGATTAACGTGCTTTTGTAGTCCTGTTATTTAAAAAAAAATTAAAAAAAAAAAAAAAAAAATACTTTGTGTTTTGTCCGCCTCGTCCTCATTTTCTTCTTGTTCATCCTTTTATTTTCCTTGCTATTGGTCTTCTTCAAGGTCGTTTCATATTTAGTTATTTCCAGTGTATTTTCTGTTCGTTCATTAATCTATTGTTTGTTGGTTGAATTTGATAGCTTTGTTTAAATCACGTGTTCCAATCTTCAACCTTTTTTTTGAGGTCATTAGTTTGTATTTATAAACCTCTCGACGGACCCATTATTTGATTGGGTTTTCTCCCATCCCAGCCAGTGCCCAACGACTGGTAAACCAAAAGCCGTGGTATGTGTTGTTCTATCTATGGGTAAATTGCACATAAAATGTGTTGAATGAAAAACAAATGTAGTGGGTTTTCTCTGGAGACTACGTGTCAGAATTACTAAATATTACAAATCTAATAGCAGTTGATTAACGTGCTTTTGTAGTCCTGTTATTTGAAAAAAAAAAAAAAAAAAAAAAAACTTTCTGTTTTCTCCGCCTCCTCCTCATTTTCTTCTTGTTCATCCTTTTATTTTCCTTGCTATTGGTCTTCTTCAAGGTCGTTTCATATTTTATTTTATTTATTTCCAGTTTATGTTCTGTTCGTTCATTAATCTATTGTTTGTTGGTTGCGTTTGATAGCTTTGTTTAAATCACGTGTTCCAATCTTTAATTTTTTATGTTGGGTTTTTGGGGGGTGTTTTTTTGTTGTTGTTTTTTTTTTGGTGAGGGGGTTAGGTCATTATTTTGTATTTCTTCCTCGTCTGTTTTTCGTTCGTTGTAATTCATATATTTTATTTTTTAAATAATCAAAAAACACAAAAACAAAAACAAAGAGCTTTCTGTATGTTTAATTTGGAATAACATGTAGCATTTCGTATCATTCATCCATGTATACTGGTAGCCCAGTGGTAAAGCGCTCGCTTGATGCGCGGTCGCTTTGGGATCGATTCCCGTTAGTGGGCCCATTGGGCTATTTTTCGATCTTGCCAGTATACCACGACTGGTACATCAAAGGCCGTGGTATGTGCTATCCTGTCTATATGATGGTGCATATAAAAGACCCCTTGCTGCTAATCGAAAAGAGTAAACCCATGAAGTGGCGACAGCGGGTTTCCTCTCTCAATATCTGTGTGGTCCTTAACCATATGTCCGACTCCATATAACCGTAAATAAACTGTGTTGAGTGTCTTGTTAAATAAAACATTGCCTTCCTTCCTTCCTTCATTCCTTCTTTCCTTCCATGTACACTGAGCAACAAAAACAGGCCAATGTTTAAATTGAATCCCGTTAGCTTTTTGGTCTATAGAATTACCAATGTCTCGGGTTCATATTGACAGTCCATTTACAGAATTCAATATGAAGTTTGTTTATGATAATTTTGACATATAGTCTCTGAGAGGAAACCCGCTACAGTTTTATATTAGTACGGTAGCAAGAAATCTTTTATAAGTACCATCCCATTGACAGGCTAGTTACAGAATTAATTTTGTTATAAAACAAATATATTAACATATTCGTGTTTCTTTTTATTTTTCAATACATTTGGTTTAAATTAATAAGTTTTAAAGCTTTTCTTTTCGCTGAATAAATAATCTCTCTCTCTCTCTCTCTCTCTCTCTCTCTCTCTCTCTCTCTCTCTCTCTCTCTCTCTCTCTCTCTCTCTCTCTCTCTCTCTCTCTCTACTCTCTTTAATATAATATATAATGTTAGTCTCTCTCTAATATATATATATATATTAGTCTCATTTACGTTTCTGCCAGATGTATTATTTCGGTCAATACTGCTCTGATTTCTAAAACACGATAAGAGTTCCACATAATATGTAGATCCAAAAAGAATTTTCCCGCAAATAAACATTTTGTCCATTCCCGCCTTGAGGCCATACATATAAGTTTTCTCTCCATTATTACTCGTCCACCATCTGCCACGCAATTCACTGAGAGGAAGGCAATGTAATAACACGTGTATAACACGAACAAACAAAACAATGGCGTGTATTTGTTTTGCGTTTGAGCGGATCGGAAGCCATGTCGTGGACCATTTGTTGTACGTATTTTCCACCTATTTATTTGCAGATCCTTTAATGAAACGACTGCTGTGTTATTCGCAGCCAATTATGCTGTTACACGTAACGTCGCATTGCTTCCGTTTATTATTAATTATGACGTTTGGCTTTCTGAACTGGCTTACGTGCTTTCACCTGCATGTAATGCGAAAAGTGTCGCTAAAGCTCGACATACAATGTGCGATTTATCGTATTGCGTTGGGTGTGGGGGTTTTGGGGGGGGTTTTTTTATTCAAATGTTTAAGCACGCTGTGTTTGGTACACATCACAGCTATCTGAGCTGTCTATCGAGTATCAACGTTAATGGTTAGTTTAATGAGAGAAACTTTGTGCAGGAAATAGAAAACAAATGGTTAGTGTTTACTGAGATAAACGTTTGTCCAGTACAGAGGTAATGTTTAGTGTTTAATGAGACAGAAGTCTCTCCAAGACAGAGGTAAATAATTAGTGTTTAATGAAGAACGCCAGCCTAGGGCAGATATAAATAGTTAGTGTTTAATAAGAAACGCGTATCTAGGACATACGTTAATGGTTAGTGCTTAATGAGGAACATTTAATGAAATATCGAGGACAGAGGTAAATGGTTAGTGTTCAGTTAGAAACGTTTACCTGGGACATACGTTAATGGTTAGTGCTCAATTGGGAACATTTAATGAAATATCGAGGACAGAGGTAAATGGTTAGTGTTGAGTGAGAAACGTTTACATAGGACATACATTAATGGTTAGTGCTTAATGGGGAACATTTACTGAGATACCTAGGACTTGGCTAAATGGTTAGTGTTTAATAAGCAACAACAGTTAATGGTTAATGTTTAATAAGATATAAGAATGGTTAGTGTTTATTGAAAGAGGTTAATGGTTAGTGAGAGTGAAGAATCTGTTGACTTCAACCCACTCTGCCTCCTGATGCAAGGGACAGGACGTAGCCCAGTGGTAAAGCATTCGCTTGATGCGCGTTCGGTTTACGATCGATCCCCGTCAGTGGCTCCATTGGGCTATTTCTCGTTCCAGCCAGTGCTCCACAACTGGTGTAACAAAGGCCGTGGTATGTACTATCCTGTCCGTGGGATGGTGCATATAAAAGATCCCTTGCTGCTAATCGAAAAGAGTAGCCCTTGAAGTGGTGACAGCGGGTTTCCTCTCTCTATAGCTGTGTGGTCCTTAACCATATGTTTGACGACATATAACCGTAAATAAATTGTGTTGAGCGTATCGGAGGCTGTGTTGGAGAGGTCGTTCTCACGATTTATATTTCGAATCTGCAATCCGACCCCAGATTTAGATATTAGTCTCGACCACCACGTACGACTTGACGTTTATGTCTCGATCTCTGTCAGTTCATTCTCGGCTCCGATATACCGTGGTTATCGAGACTAGCTAAGCTCCGAAAACCTTGGACCTCTCTGTATGCATGATCAACATGATGGATGCAATGCTTCTGAAGACAGATTAAAGTTGCGATGCAAATGAACAACGTTCTTATTATGTTCTCCGGTTTGTGTTAGATCGATGTGCAGTGTTTACATACGAGCTGGCGATTGTGTATGATTTATATGAGTCGCCAGACGAAATGGAGGGATTTAAACTATTTGTACTTCTAAAAAAAATAGTAATAAAAAATAAATAATTATTTACACCAAAAACATACATAATTAAGAAATGTGATATTCAGTGTAAACTTTCTACAGAAAATAATGTTTTGTTGGGGAGAGGTGGGGGTCACATAATGATGTACTCTTAAATATTAACCGGCCTCGGTGGCGTCGTGGTTAGGCCATCGGTCTACAGGCTGGTAGGTACTTCGTTCGGATCCCAGTCGAGGCATGGGATTTTTCATCCAGATACCGACTCCAAACCCTGAGTGAGTGCTCCGCAAGGCTCAGTGGGTAGATGTAAACAACTTGCACCGACCAGTGATCCATAACTGGTTCAACAAAGGCAATGGTTTGTGCTATCCTGCCTGTGGGAAGCGCAAATAAAAGATCCCTTGCTGCTAATCGGAAAGAGTAGCCCATGTAGTGGCGACAGCGGGTTTCCTCTCAAACTCTGTGTGGTCCTTAACCATATGTCTGACGCCATATAACCGTAAATAAAATGTGTTGAGTGCGTCGTTAAATAAAACATTTCTTTTTCTTTTTTTTAAAGTCTGGACTTTATTAAGTCTAGACTTTAGGGTTTATAAGCACGGGGCCTGGTTTCCATAAACGTTAAGGCAGGAAGTAGCTCAGTGGTAAAGCGCTCGCCTGATGCGCGGTCGGTCTAGGATCGATCCTCGTCGGTGGGCCCATTGGGCTTTTTCTCGTTTCATCCAGTGCGCCACGATTGGTATATCAAAGTTCGTGGTATGTGCTATCATGTCTGTGGGATGGTGCATATAAAAGATCCCTTGCTGCTAATCGAAAAGACAGCGGGTTTCCTCTCCCAATATTTGTGTGGTCCTTAACCATATGTTCGACGCCATATAACCGTAATAAAATGTGTTGAGGGCGTTGTTAAATAAAAAAATTCTTCCTTCCTTCAATAACCGTTACTTCACACAGGTACGTGCGTGTTTAACATTATGAAAAAATCCATTTCGTGCTATATATAGAATATCAGGATGACCAGAAACACTTCAGATGTTCGAACAATGACAATCTAGACAAAATGTAAGTTATGTCTGTTTTCAATTATCAAAAATGGTTAAAATCTAGTGAAAATCGATCAGTAGTGTTTGGAAACTAGGGTTTGTTACTTTAATGCATATCAACGTCAATTTTCTCAGGGAAAGAAAGAAAGAAATGTTTTATTTAACGACGCACTCAACACATTTTATTTACGGTTATATGGCGTCAGACATATGGTTAAGGACCACACAGATATAGAGAGAGGAAACCCGCTGTCGCCACTTTATGGGCTACTCTTTTCGATTAGCAGAAAGGGATCTTTTATATGCACCATCCCACAGACAGGGTAGTACATACCACGGCCTTTGATATACCAGTCGTGGTGCACTGGCTGGAACGAGAAATAGCCCAATGGATTTTCTCAGGGAAAACATACCTTTAAAGGTATCCTTGACACCTTGTGTTTAGAGATTTTTCGTAAAAAGACCAAAAATCCTGAACTAATTAACTTTAATAGTGATAGTGATATACGAAACTAAATTATAAAAATGACAAATTATTAATTATTATCACATGCAATCATCTTTCTTCTGGGTTTTTTTCTTTCTTTCTTTCTTTCTTTTTATTTTTTTATTTTTTTATTTTTTCTTAAGTTTTTTTGTTTTTTTCGTTTCATAAAACGGATTAAATGTCTGCAAACGGCAAACACGCGACTGGCAATAAATCAAGCGGAAACTTTCAATCATGACCAGGTCATTTACGGATCAGTGTAATCTTGGTGAAAAACATCTTTAAGCCTCGTTTAATGGAAACGAGGTCTTTCAGCAGCTTCGGTACCGAGCAAATTTGCTCATCACGTGACTAGTTACAGACGAGGACAGGCTAAACGAGCCTGGGGTGGGGGTGGGGGTTGGGGTGGGGATTTGTTGCAATTTTCCAATGTAAACTTCTAAAATGGACAAAGTAGACAGTACAAACCCGAATGATAAAAAAAAAAAAACCCACACACACACACAGAGAGAGAGAGAGAGAGAGAGAGAGAGAGAGAGAGAGAGAGAGAGAGAGAGAGGGGGAGGGGGGGAGGGAGGGAGGGAGGGAGAGAGAGAGAGAGAGAGGTGGGGGGGGCATACAAACAGAAAGTGATGGGGAGAGATAGACGGACAGACATACAACAGAGGATCAGAGACAGAGAGAAAAACAGACAGACAGACAGAAAAACAGACAGACAGACAGAAAAACATACATACAGACAGACAGACAGAAAAACATACATACAGACAGACAGACAGACAGACACACACACACACGCATGCGTGCATACTTACATACATACGCACACACGCACGCACGCATACATACATACATACATACATACATACATACATACATTTATTACATACCTGTGAGAGATAACGGAGTTTAATAAAATCGTATGCCACATTGTGAGATACCGCTTTCCTTAACAATGAATGAACTCAGCTATCAGTTATTGGTTGGTTCGTTGGTTGGTTGGTTGGTTTACTCTCTTTGTTTAGTTTCCACTTTTTGTCAACTGCAAACTACTAGAATTTTGTATTTTGTTTATATATAGAACTGAAATTAAGATTTATTTGTATGTTTTGTTATTGAACTATTTGGTATTTGCTAGAATATCAAATAAATAGACAAAAATATAAATAAATAAATAAATAAATAAACTCAAATAAATTCATCCTTGAAAACTTGCATATTGCAAATCTTTTTAACATTCATCTTGTAAATGTATTTTTAAAAATTAAAATTATAAGAGAAAAAGTGTAAATAGTTGTTTTTCGTTTTACACCAGTATCCATCTTAAAAGCCGTATTGTCTGGAGACTATACTGACGACACGAGTGTATTCCTCCCTGCTATTAAGAGCACTGCTGATGACGATAGTATTTCGTTCCTCCCTAAGATTTGGAGATCCGCTGATGACAGACATCTCGAGAACGTCAGCTTAATCAGAGTTTAAAAAATCATCTATGACAAATACACATATTGCAAGACTTCAAAACAAATCTCTTTTCTTTTTTCGTCTTGTGAACTTTAATAATGACCTTATTCTACTGTCACCGACAAAGTCTTTCATCTGTTTCTTTTTCTTTGTTCGCGTTACAAAAAACTAGAGATTCGTTGATGAAGCGGACACCGCTACAGGGTTGATTATTTCCCAAATTGCCCCCAACAATTTGAAGATTTCTTCTACTCTTCTTCTTTTAAACTAGCGTGGAAGCTCCGTCTTTATCTCGAATACAACTTCAGCACATTTTTTGTGTCGATATTTTTTCAGTTCCTCATATAATGAACTTGGCGACCAGGCCGCAATTCTTATTGTAATTGTCGTGTCCATTGATGTGTATAATCAACTCATTTTGGTAGGCTTGTTTCAGACTTTTTTTTTTAATTTATAATTTTAAATAATAACACCCGAATTATAGGTAATGTATAGAAAGAAAGCGGTGAATTTTTTATTCTGCGAGGCGGATTGGTGAAAAATTTGTCATGAACAAAAGTTGCTTTTGAGTGAAGTGTGTTTTGAGTCAATTATTTTTAATGAGTAACGTATGTTGTGAGTACATTGAGTAAAGTATATTGTGGTTAAAGTATGTTTTGAGTAAAGTGCTGTGAGTATCGTGTGTTGTGAGTAAAGTAAATTTTGAGTAAAATGTGTTGTGTGTAGCATGGTCTATGAGTAAACTGTACTGTGAGTAGTATAATTTTTCAATAAAATGTAATGTGAGTAAAGTGAGTAGTGAGTAAAGTGTGTATTGAATAAAGTAGCAATGAGTAACGTGTACTTGGAGAATAGTGTATCTGTACTTTTATTAAATTAAAGTTAGTTTTGTTTAAGGACACCACTAGAGCACATTTACTTATTAATCATCAGCTGTTGGATGTCAAATACTTGGTAATTTTGACACATAGTCTTAGAGAGGAAACCCACACTTTTCCATTAGTAGCAATGGATCATTTATATGCACCATCCCCAAAACAGGATAGCACATACCACGACCTTTGATATATCAGTCGTGGTGCACTGGCTGAAACGATAAATAGCTAAATGCCACCCCCCCCCCCCCCCCCCCCCCCCTCCATATGTTTTTGTTATTCGGTCATTGTAAAGTGTGCTGATGGTAAAATGGGTTTTAGTCCACTTTGCGATCATTTCACTTCTGGTTCTAGAAATCCGATTTTGTTAATTTTTGTTGTTGCTACCACTACTACAACTACTACTACTACTACAACTATTACAACTACTACCACTACTACTACTACTACTACTACTACTACTACTACTACTACTATTGCTGCTGCTAGTGGTGGTGATGATGATGATGCTGATGATGATGATGGTGGTGGTGGTGTTGGTGATGATGATGATGATGTTGATAATGATAGTGGTGGTGATGATGATGATGATGGTAATGATGACGATGATGATGATGGTGTTGCTGCTGCTGATGAAGTTGATGATGATTATGATGATGGTGATGATGATGAAGGTGGTGGTGGTGATGATGATGATGATGATGGTGATGATGATGATGATGTTGATAATGATAGTGGTGGTGATGATTATGATGATGGTGATGACGATGATGATGGTGTTGCTGCTGATGATGGTAATGATGATGATGATTATTATTATGATGATGATGATTGTGATGATGACGATGATGATGATGATGACGATGATGATGTCATGTTGCTAAATTGCTTCATCTGTCTCTTTTCAGATATTACCAGGCATTATACGTGAATACTTTTATAGCTGCGATCCAAGCCATAAAGGTAAGAAAAAAACTCATTTCTATTTCTTTTCGTTACCAGGTTAAGTAGGGTAATGGTTAAAACAAATAACTGTCACAAGTTCTATGAAATAGCTGTGGGTATGAATGTAGGTAATTTGGGTTTGGCATATTTCCAGCAGAGGGTGTAGGTGTTGCCAATGATTTGGCCAACTTCCATCAGATAATTGTTCAAGCACGCCTGTCATGAACACAGCCTCTGATTTCGCTAAAGAGTTCTGTTCAAAACAGGAGTAATTACTGGGATGAGATGGTCATTCAATCGTAGTATTGCGATTATATATATACATATTTTGCCTTGAAACACTCACATACTAGAAGGTCATTTTATTTACTCAAGGTCATAGTATTGTTGCGATTATATTTAGACATATTTTTGCCTTAAAACAATCGAATACCACGTCACTTCATTTACTCAAGGTCATGGTGTTGTGATTATATATAAACATATTTTGCCTTGAAACAATCGCATATTAGAAGGTCATTTATTTACTCAAGGTCATAGTATTGTTGTGATTATATTTAAACATATTTGCTTTGAAAGAATCGAATATCACGTCACTTATTTTATTCGAGGTCATAGTGTTGTTGTGATTATATACTCTTCAAAAGAAGAAACGCAAAACCACATTGTCGTAACATTTGGAGAATTGATTTAATTATTGAATGGTGAGTCCGATAATTACCAAATGTTGCAGGATTGTTCACAGTTCACTCTAGTCCATTGTGAGTAAGTAATAGGACACACCACCAAGGTCAAGGTCATCTGGAGTCAATACCGGGTGTGGCCTCCGCGTGTGTTGACAACTGCCTGGCACCGCCTGCCCATTGAAGCAACCAGAGTACGGATGACGTCCCGGGGGATGGTGGCCCACTCGGCCTGCAAGGCTGCTGCCAGCTCGGGCAGGGTCTGGGGCTGTGGTTGTCGCTGTCGAAGGCGTCGGTCCAACTCGTCCCATAGATGCTCAATTGGGTTCAAATCCGGTGATATCGATGGCCAAGGAAGGACATTAATGTTGTTGTTCTGTAGGAAAGCCGTTGTGAGACGTGCTGTGTGAGGCCTGGCGTTGTCATGTTGGAACACTGCGTTGGCGTTGGCCATAACTGGAACGATGTGTGGCCGGAGGATCTGGTCAATGTAGCCCTGTGCATTCAGGTTGCCCTGCATGTGGACCAGGTCAGTTCTGCCAGTGTGTGAGATGGCTGCCCACACCATGACACTACCCCCGCCGAATCTGTCCACTTCCTGCACGCAGTTTGCCGCATAACGTTCACCACGACGCCTATACACGCGACATCTTCCATCATGACGTCGGAGCAGAAATCGGGACTCGTCACTGAACCACACCTGTCTCCATCGCAGTTGAGGCCATTGTCGATGAATCTGGCACCACTGCAGTCGGAGTCGACGGTGTTGTGGTGTTAAGATGACACCTCGAACTGGACGACTGGCACGAATTCCTACCTCACGTAGGCGGTTCCGTACGGTCTGGTCGGATATCCTGCGCGAACCTGGTATTGCTGCGGCTGTGGAGGTGGCAGTAGTCAATCGTTCCCGAAGGTGGCGTACCCGGATGTAGCGGTCCTGCCCGGGGGTAGTGACCCGTGGTCGACCGGATCTAGGGAGGTCACGTGTTGATCCATGTTGCTGGTAACGGTCCCACAGTCTGGAGATGGTGCTTGGGGACACATGGAATGCCCTGGCAACGGCCGTTCTGGATTCGCCTGCGTCTAGTCGGCCGATGGCATTGTTTCTCTGCGGTTCACTGAGACGTGGCATGTCCTGGATTGTCAACTGTCGACCAGATACAGAGGCCAGGCAAGCGAACACCCTGCACTTTTATACTGTCGGTGTTCATGTTGCACGTGCAGACAACGCACGTGCAGTGGTGACATGGTTTGCACGTGGCTGCGTTTTTGCGAATATTCACATTTTGGAACTTTATTGTACAGTAGCTGCGTTTTATCGAATGTAACCGTGGGAATGTGTTTGGGACATGCAATGACCTTATATTCACAAAGCATGAACCGGTAGGAAACATAAAATCGGAGTTATAACCCATTTGTACCCTTTTGCGTTTCTTTTTTTGAAGAGTATATATAGACATATTCTGGTAGTAGTATTGTTGTGATTACATAGAATTTTTTTTGCCTTGAAACAATCACATATCAGACTCAAGGTCGTTTTATTGTTGTGATTGTATTAGGTCATATAGTATTCTGACGGTCGTAGTGTTGTGTTTACATAAGGATACACTAGCATCATGTCTTGAAGCGAATGTCATGTCACTTCATTTATTCAAGGTCATAGTATTGTTGTGATTATATATAAACATATTTTGCCTTGAAATAATCGTAAATTAGGTCATTTCGTATACTGACGGTCGCAGTGTTGTGTTTATATAAGGATACACTAGCATCATGTCTTGAAGCGAATGTCATGTCACTTCATTTATTCAAGGTCATATATTATTGTTGTGATTATAGATAAACATATTTTGCCTTAAAACAATCGCAAATTAGAAGGTCATTTACTCACAGTCGTATTATTGTTGTGATTATACTTATACATGTTTTGCCTTGAAAGAATCGTAAATTGGGTCATATAGTATACTGACGGTCGTAGTGTTGTGTTTATATAAGGATACACTAGCAACGTGTCTTGAAACGATCAGATATCGCACCATGGGAATCCGTTTGAAATGATATGTCAAACCTAACGAGACTTGGTGTTTCAGATCTCGTGTAACCACGCTAATAATTATTATACATGGGGGAATTTAAGGGGCGGAAACAAGAAGCGGATACAAGGGGCCGATCCAGGAGGACGTGTTCCCATAAACAAAAGTAAGGGGCCCTTCTTCTGAACAATTTGTTTACAGTTGTCATTGAAGTGCCCTTTTCAGGAAGTAGGTCCATGTGCCCTTTTTGTCCTTGGTCGAATCCCTATAATATGTTGTGGACCTGCCCATGTTGTACTAGTTAGTTATTTCTCAACCTAATTCAATATTTAATGTGTGCGAGTCGAGTGTGTGTGTGCGCGCGCGCGCGTGTGTGTGTGTGTGTACGTGTGGTGTGTGGTGTGTATATACGCATGTATGTGTGGTGTTTGTATGCGTGTATGTGCACGATGCATAATTTATTAATATTTGTGAACAATATTCCTGTTATCTGTGAAATAACCTTCATCATGGTTAGATATATAATCGTAAATTCCACCATCCCTCCAGTAAAAAACGAAACGACCAAAACCATGTCTTTCTGTATTCTATATATACTTCATGAATTTCTGTAAATCACCATTTAGAAAGGGAACAAAAATGTCAGCATTGTATTTTTTGTGCATCTTAAATTCCACCATCACACCAAATTAAATAAAAACGTCTTTCTTTATTCTGTTCTTCGCATATTTTCTCCAAATCTTGATTCCAAAGGACATACAAATGTCAACATTATATTTTCTGTGCATCTTAAATTTGTCCCTCACTCAACAGCGAAAAGGATACTCATCAAACTGTTTTCTCCTCTCTTTTTTTTTTGCTTCCTTTTTTTGTTGTTGTAAATTCCTTCTTTTTTGTAAATTCCTCCTTCGAATGCGAAACCCTGTTAAGTTATTGAACTACTCCTCCCAGCAAATATAGCTAGCTTCCTCTGGAGATGAAACAATAGCATTCTTTATTCCGACACATCAAACGTCTGTAGGTTTTGTATCATCACCAAATGCTACGCGTTAGCAGACTTGAGTCTCCCCGGGGGCTATAGCGTTGCCTCATCTGCCAACACTCTGCGGTTCTCGAGAAGAAAGGGTCGGAGTTAAGTATCGTGTTGTCGAAACCTGTTTTCACACAATAGAGAGGTGAAAAAGAATGTAAAAATAAAACCTATTGGTTGTTGAACGCTTGTCATGCAACAATGGACTTTCTTGTTCTGAAACGTTACACCGGCCTCGGTGGTGTCGTGGTTTGGCCATCGGGCATAAGCCTGGTAGGTACAGGGTTCGCAGCCCGGTACCGACTCCCATCCAGAGCGAGTTTTAACGACTCGATGTATAGGTGTAAGACCACTACACCCTCTTCTCTCTCACTAACCATTAACCACTAAAAACTAACCCACTGTCCTGGACAGACAGCCCAGATAGCTGAGGTGTGTGTGCCCAGGACAGCGTGCTTGAACCTTAATTGGATATAAGCACGAAAATATGTTGAAATGAAATGGAAACGTCACTTTCGTTGATAAATCGGCCTTCACGGCCTTTTTAGGTTCTACTATATCAAATGAAATCCCATAGGCGACAATGTTAATGTATGTGATTAAAAACAAACATTACATGCAATATATCAACCAAATTATGACATACATATATGAATATTCCACCCACTCATCCCCAAAGTATTAACTGAAGAAAGTTGAATCTTCCATGGCTCATGTTATTTGGTTTATCGCTACTGTTAGGGTCAGGATCTAGCTCAGTGGGTAGAGTGCTCGCCTGAGGTGTTTTGGTCGCAGGATCGAATCCCATCGGTAAACCCATTCTTTGATTGAGTTCTATCCATATCCTGGACAGACAGCTCATATAGCTAAGATGTGTGTCCAGGACAGCGTGCTTGAGCCTTAATTGGATATAAGAACGGAACGCTTATCCTCACGTTGGTAGAGCGGTCGCCCGAGGTGCTTTGGTCGCAGAATCGATCCCCATCTGATTGATTTTTCCCAAGTTCAAAACAGTGATCCACGACTGGTATATCAAAGTTCGTGGTATGTGCTGTCCTGTTTTGAAGGGAAGTGCATATATAAAAGATCCTGTACTACTAAAGGAAAAATGCACCAGGTTTTTTCTAAGACAATTTGCCAGAATTCACAAATATTTGACATCCAATTCCCGAATTGCGGGACGTAGCCCAGTGGTAAAGCGTTCGCGCGGTCGGTTTGGGATCGATCCTCGTCGGTGGGCCCATTGGGCTATTTCTCGCTCCAGCCAGTGCACCACGACTTGTATATCAAAGGCTGTGGTATGTGTTATCCTGTTTGTAGGATGATGCATATAAAAGATCCCTTGCTGCTAATCAAAAAGAGTAGCCCATGAAGTGGCGGCAGCGGGTTTCCTCTCTATATATCTGTGTGGTCCTTAACCATATGTCTGACGTCATATAACCGTAATTAAAATGTGTTGAGTGCGTCGTTAAATAAAACATTTCCTTCCTTCCAATTCCCGATGACTAATAAAATAAAAATAAACTTTATTTTTGAATGTGTCGTGGTTAAGCCACCAGACGTTTGGCTAGTAGATAGTGGGTTCACATCCAACTCCCACTCAGAGCGAATTTGAAGCAAGGAAAGAGATAGTGCTCGTACCTAAAAAGGAGATGGAGGTGTTTCAAATCATATCTATTAATCGGAAGCGAGATGGATACGTTTTTAAAGACCCGTTTGTAAGATAAATGGTATCTATTATATCGGATACAGCTTAACTATTTGTTACTTATATGTCTTCAATAAAAGCAAGTTAAAAGCATTTCAAACGTCTTTATCAACTAAAACGCATTTAACCGCACTTGCACTTACACATTTAATTTATGGCATAGATAGTAATATATTTCGGTAGTGTTCATTTCATTGAATGGTCTTCCTGTGGTGTTTAGCGCATCACCAAGGTGATTGTTTCTCAGTAGATCACTAGCGTATATGGAATATCACCATGTGATACCACGTATCCCACAGTGGTCGCTCGAACGGTGCATGTAACAACAACATCAAAACATTAAAACAAACGCGATATCTTCAGTCAGTCAAACAGTTAGTATTATAAATAGAAACTTGAATTAACGAGCTACTCTCGATTCACTAATGTCAAAACCTATATTAGCTCTGCCATTTACCTTTTGACAGACCGTTCAAAATTGCGCCAAATTTCCTCAGTCAAAATTGCGCACCTTTTCTCTTTGGCTTATTAATTGCTCCATTCAAAATTCCATAGCACCATCACTACACCCCCCGCCTGCTACCGACCTTGGTCGGGCTGCTGGTGCTCCCTTGCACTTGCCAGTGCACCTGCCAGTGCAGGTGGTCCTTCCTCTCCCCCCCCCCCCCCCCCCCCCCCCCCCCCCCCCACATTTCCTTTCATGGACGGAGGAGCCGGCCAAGGCCGGCTCTTGTGCCCATGGCAGGCGTGCGCTACAACAGCTTGTTCTGAATGTGCACGTAAAACCCTATGACCTGACCTGACCTATATAAAACCAAGGTGCAATATTTCACGCGAACCGCCGTTCAGTTCGCGTGTCGGTTATACAACTTCGTATTCACGCGAACGGCCAATGAGTTACGCGGTGAACTGTTATATTTACGTAATTGCAAACATTCAAATAAAACAACACTATGTCATGGCAAATTCAGTTTGTTTAAAATAACTTTGGCATGCCATTGTAGAACAGAATTGTGGTATAAGTGTGTTAGTATGAGGTAATTCACGTAACCGAACACTCGGTTATCTAGGTAAAAGTCAAAGGAAGGAAGGAAGGAAATGTTTTATTTAACGACGCACTCAACACATTTTATTTACGGTTTTTATGGCGTCAGATATATAGTTACGGACCACACAGATAAACTTGAGAGAGGAAACCCGCTGTCGCCACTGCATGGGCTACTCTTTTCGATTAGCAGCAAGGGATCTTTTATATGCACCATCCCACAGGCAGGATAGTACATACCACGGTCTTTGTTACACCAGTTGTGGAGCACTGGCTGAAACGAGAAATAGCCCAATAGGTCTACCGACGGGGATCGACCCCAGACCGACCGCGCATCAAGCGAACGCTTTACCACTGGGCTACGTCTCCCGCCCCAGGTAAACATCGAATGAACCAACTTCCATGGCCACTTACCTAGGATTTTAAATACTGTTCCCTGTAAATAAAAAAATCTTTTTTTTTTTTCTCATTTCAATTTGTTTAACAAATTAACCCATTAAACATTTATTTAAGGACTTGCAAAGTTCTTAATCATTTCGTTTCAAGCAACACGAAGGCGGCTGTTAATTTGTAAACAGAGGTGCATCCTTCGGCAATAGGTTCGCTGAAGGTAATTTTGTGTTGGAAATTGCCTTTTAATTTCCTTGTTGAAATTGAAACCTGCGAAAGCTGCGATTCGGCAGGTAACGTCATTAAGGCAGATAGAAATACCTTGTTCCAGACTTGTGACCATCAAAGATCCAACAATCGAACCCGTGGCGCGGAGTATATTATAAAATTAACCCGGTTATCAAGGTTTGTTTTCATCATACGGTCGAAGACTTTGATCTCGTGATCAGAACTGGTATTCTGGAATGCACTATTACCTTAGTTATGCTACTGCCTCTTAAAGGCGCTTGATGCGTAGTCGGTTTGGGATCGATCCCCGTTGGTGAGCCCATTGGGTTATTTCTCGTTCCAGCTAATGCACTTGATGTGTGGTCATTCTAGGATCGATCCTCGTCAGTGGGCCCATTGGGCTATTTCTCGTTCCAGCCAGTGCACCACGAATGGTATATCAAAGGCCGTGGTATATGCTGTCCTGTCTGTGGGATGGTGCATATCAAAGATCCCTTGCTGCTAATCGAAAAGAGTAGCCCATGAAGTGGCGACAGAGGGTTGCCTCTCTCAATATCTGTGTCGTCCTTAACCATTATGTCCGATGCCATATAACCGTAAATAAAATGTGTTGAGTGCCTCGTTAAATAAAACATTTCCTTCCTTCCTTCTCTAATCCATCTTCAGAAGAGCTGTCAGTCCAAAGTTTAGTAATATTAAATTTGTTTTCTAGTGTATCCTCACCTTTATAGTCTCCAAAGTTTAGTAATATCAAATTTATTTTCTGGTGTCTGCCTACCTATATATTCGCCTGGCACCCCACAATCCAAAAACACTTCAAATCTCAAATGAAAGGAAGGTAAATGCATATACTTAATTGTCATACATATTGATGATTCGGTAGAATCTATCTCTAAGAGGTACTTACAAAAAGAAATATAATTTGTTTATGAACGTAAAAATATAATTGTTATGGGACGTCATTTATTACCGATATGGGCAGAGAGACGTGGGGAAAGAAAAATGATCTTTCCCTAGGGATAGAAAAAAAAAAAAATTCTGCCCCCTAGATACGTTTTGACGTCATTATCACTGCCTTTGACGTCTTAATTTCCATGGAGGCAGTCATGTCAACAACTAACTTAGTCATCAGAAAATGTACGTCACAGCTATGACGCAACGTTGTCTCTCGATCTCAGCTTGTAAATTTGTTTTCAATAACAGTATCGTTTGAAAATCTACAATAAAATAATAAAGATTGATAATGGGTAATAAACAGAATACCCAACTGGCTACTCGACAATACCGCCTATCTTGTTTAGCTTAATAACTGGTTTTACGTGTCCATATACCACTAGGGTTTCGAGCACGCCTATAGGATCGGGGGTCTGACTCGGGATAGGGACTTATCTTGCACTGCGGTATTGATGTTGTCCTTCAGACACCGCCAATTCACTTGTGCAAGATAAACGGTATATCCTCGTAGCTCGTTGAGTATTCTCTAAGACTTTAAAGGATGATCTAAGTAAAATATGCACGCTGAATGTTTCAACCTAATTTACAAGTGTATTTATAGACGGTCAGGTACCTTTAATTATCTCACTTCGCGTGTCGAACTCACTTATAGCAATTTGCCGTTGATATTTCAGACCTGCCAGACGATGTTCGTTATCGGAAAGATCCGCTTTTTGAGGTAGTTGAACGCATAATGTGATTTTCTTGTTCGTTAATTTAAGGTTCCACATATAGGGGGCCAAAAAAAAGAGAGAGAGATGAAAAACGTTTGTGTGTGGACACAGAACTGTTAGATCTGTGTCTTTAATTGGTTTAAGTGCATCTGAAAGAGTGTGTGTGTGTGTGTGTGTGTATTTTAGTGCACATGAACTTAAAGGCAACGCCACACGATGGGAGTGCTTTGTAAAAGAATAGCCAATAGCATACTAATCGATGAAATCTCCTGTTTTGGACACAGCCACCGGGGAATCTCGGTGAATGTGCCCAAGACAGTCGTGCATGAAGCTTCAGTGGATGTAAGCACGAGTCATATAGTTGATTGATTAATCGATGAAATCGTAATGTTTGTCTTGTCAAACTCGGCTATTGTCGTACGATGCGCTCGTGTCGCGTGGCACCGCCTTTACGTCGAGTGTGGGCGGGGTGTAGCTCAGTAGTAGGGCGTTCGCCTGGAGTGCGAAGGGTCGCAGAATCGTCGCCATCGACAAACTAAGGTTTGTACCGTCCTAGCCAATACCCCACAAGTGATGCCGTCCTAGTCAGTACCCCACAAGTGATGCGTCAAAGACTGTGGCACGTACTGTCCTGTCTATAGAAACATGCCCATATAACTGACCCGTTGATACGTTTTCAATATGAATGACTTGTGCGGCGGCAGCAGGTGTCATTTCTCTCACCCTTCGCTGCCTCCCCCCCCCCCCACCCCCACGTTTCTATCCTTCTATTTTTTTCTCTGTCCTTTGTCTCTCTCTCTCTCTCTCTCTCTCTCTCTCTCTCTCTCTCTCTCTCTCTCTCTCTCTCTCTCTCTCTCTCTCTCTCTCTCTCTCTCTCACACACACACACACACACACACACACTCTTTTCTTCCTTCCTCACAAATATGGAAATAACCATGTTAGACACCAAATAGTCGTAGTTTTAAACAATACTGACAAACACGTCTTTCCAGCGCATCACGACTGGTATATCAAAGGCTGTGGTATGTGCTATCCTATATGTGGGGTAGAGCATATAAAAACCCCTTCCTACTAACGGGAAAATGTAGCGGGTTTCTTTTCTAAGACTATATATCAAAATTATCAAATATTAGACATCCAGTAGCCGATGATTAATAAATCAATGTGCTCTAGTGATGTCGTTAAGAAAAACAAACTTTAGCTTTCCTTTCTGGACTGTATGCTACACGAGCATTCAGTATGGTATAATTACTAATTCTTCATCTAGTCTCCCTTCATGCAGAGTTGTGTTTGAGAACTCATTTCTGAAGTTGTCCGACATCAGACCAAATATTTCTTCATTATTTGTACTTTAAATCAAGTAGATTTTATGCTGCTTCCAATGTTTGTACGCATTCTAACATTGAAACATTTTGATCTGTTTTTGTTATTCGGTCTTTGTGAATTAACTATCAAACACTGTGTTTGGTAGCGTGTTTTTAAGAGATCAGAGAGAAAGAGAGACACAGAGAGAGACACAGAGAGACAAAGACAGACAGAGATATTTGTATACGAATATCATATGAAGAACATTAAACACAGATTTTGCGATTGCCTACTCGTTTACAAACAAAATTCATTTATGTGGCTTTAGTGTTTTCTAATATACTGTCCACATTAAGCAGGGGATATTTACATTCAAATATCAATATGTATGGAAACGTTTTGTTTAACGACACCACTATAGCATATTGATTTATTAATCATAGGCTATTGGCACCACAACTGGTCAAAGGCTGTGGTATGTGCTTTCCTGTCTGTGGGAAAGTGCATATAAGATATCCCTTGTTGCATTAGGACAAAATGTAACAGGTTTTCTCTAAAATGAGCCATGAAAGGTACCATTGTCTTCAGTTAATACTTTGAGGTAGGGGTTGTGGTACTCATGGGTCATAATTTGGTTGATATATTGCATATAGTATTTTTAAACACAAACGTTAACATGGCATTTTATTTGGTATAGTATAACTTTAACGTTACCTCATAATCTTACTCGTGATATGCGTGGTTATTTCACGCGTTCGATATTTTGATTGACAGCTGATAGTCCCCAGTCCCCAGTGCAGTAATCATGCATACGACGAGTACATTTACTCTATTGTATATATACATTATATGCAATAAAATATGCCAGCAGTCAGGTTTAATCGGTAAGTAGCGGCGTGACATAACCCAGTGGCAAAGCGCTCGCTTGAAGCACGGTCGGTTTGGGATCGATCCGTCGGTGGGGCCATTGGGTTATTTTTCGTTCCAGCCAGTGCACCACGACTGGTATATCAAAGGCCGTGGTATGTGCTATCGTGTGTGTGGGATGGTGCATATAAAAGATCCCTTGCTACTAATGAAAACATGAAGTGGGTTTCCTCTCTAAGACTATGTCAAAATTACCAAATGTGTGAGATTCAATAGCCGATGATTAATAAATCAATGTGCTCTAGTGGTGTCGTTAGAAAAATTGGTTGTGTGTGTGTTTTGCGTGTGTGATATGACAAATGTAATTAAAACGGATTACTACTACATCAGCGGCGACGACATATTTTCGTATCTAGTGGTGTCGTTAAACAAAACAAACTTTATGGATGTCACGATAACTAAAAAAAAGAAAGAAAGAAATGTTTTATTTAACGACGCACTCAACACATTTTATTTACGATTATATGGCGTCAGACATATGGTTAAGGACCACATAGATTTTGAGAGGAAACCCGCTGTCGCCACTACATGGGCTACTCTTTCCGATTAACAGCAAGATATCTTTTATTTGCGCTTCCCACAGGCAGGATAGCACAAACCATGGCCTTTGTTGAACCAGGTATGGATCACTGGTCGGTGCAAGTGGTTTACACCTACCCATTGAGCCTTGCGGAGCACTCGGATCCGAACCCAGTACCTACCAGCCTGTAGACCGATGGCCTAACCACGACGCCACTGAGGCCGGTGTCACGATAACTACATTTGGTTTAGTAAGAGTTTGGTTTTGAAAAAGTGTGCGGTTATACACATTTATCGCACACTTTTGTCAACGTAGTCCAGTGGAAAAGCGCTCACTCGATGCACGGTCTGTCTAGGATCGATCCCCGTTGGTGGGCCCATTGGGCTATTTCTCGTTCCAGCCAATTCACCCCGACTGGTATATCAAAGGCAATGGTATGTACTATCTTGTCTGTGGGATGGTGCATATAAAAGATCCCTTGCTGCTAATCGAAAAGAGTAGCCCATGAAGTGGCGACAGCGGGTTTCCTCTCTCAATATCTGTGTGGCCCTTAACCATATGTCTGACGCCATATAACCGTAAATAAATGTGTTGAGTGTGTCGTTAAATAAAACATTTCTTTCTTTTTGACTAAGCGTGCTCCAGCTTTAAATGATACATTATTTCCATTGTCCTTTTACAACTATGTTTGAATATCCTTTACTTATTTTGAACAGTATACAAATCCCACGAGGTTGTCTGATTCAGTGTTAATGTTCACAGTTTGGGCAAGTTCGGAATATGGTCGACACAGAGTCGCATGCATCTACGTTGTTCTTGTGTCGTCTGCGTGGACAAAACACTGCTATATTAAACAGACACTGTATGAGTGTCTTGTTTTATTCATTGCAGACAGATAGACAAAAGGACAGATAGACAGACAGACATGACTATTTATTGTTTTATTTTTTGATGGTGTAACAAAGGCCGTGGTATGTACTATCTTGTCTGTGGGATGGTGCATATGAAAGATGTCTTGCTGTTAATCGGAAAGAGTAGCCCATGAAGTGGCGACAGTGGGTTTCCTCTCTAAATGTCTGTGTGGTCCTTAACCTTATGTCCGACGCCATATAACCGTAAATAAAATGTGTTGAGTGCGTCGTTAAATAAAACATTTCTTTCTTTCTTTCCTTATTTTGCTTACTTCCATGTTTTCTAGGTGTATGTGTTTTTTATCCCATGTTATGTTTTAGGTTTGTTGTGTTGTTATTTTGTTGTGTAGTTGTTGGTTTGTTATTTGTAAAATAAAAAATACGGGGGGTTGGGGTATTAGGTTTTGGTTTTTGGTTTAGTATTGTTTTTGGGGTTGTTTTTTAGTTTCTTTTTTGTTTTTTGTTTTTTGTACGGGAGAGTTCCTATTGTATTCATCCATGTATCAGCGGATAGGAATTTGGCCGTGTCTGCGGTGTGGAGTTCTGTGTGTGTTAACGACCTGTGTGAGTAGAATGGTCACGATCTGACTATCTGACCCAAGATACACATCAATCGACCTTGTCTTACACTGTGAGGTGGCGGATTAATAGCGGTTCAAGAGGGAGACACACGTACATGTGCGTAACCAGCCCCGACGGTTAAGCCGTTGAAATTAAGGCTGGTAGGTACTGAGTTCGCATCCAGGAACCGTCTCCCACACCTGTAGTCAGTTTTAATGGCTGAATGAATAAGCGTGAGGCGAGGCAACTACAGAGACCTCTCTCTCGCTCTCTCGCTCTCTCTCTCTCTCTCTCTCTCTCTCTCTCTCTCTCTCTCGTGTGTGTTTGGCGGGGTTTTTTTATATTTTGTTTGTTTGGGGGGTTTTGTTGGGGGTTTTCGATTTGTTTTATTTGTATTTTTGTTTGTTTGCTTGCTTTTTTTCTTCTTTTTTTTTTCATTTTCTTTTGCTTTTTTTTTCAAAGTTACACATACTAATACCTTAACAACGAAGATACTTACACCCCAAAGATATCTTAGCTTGTTTATGGTTCAAACTATGGTAGCCGATTAGCGCCATGTCACATTTCCCTTCTGTCGCGCCTACTGGATACAGAATTAATAGAAATCCTCCATTTATCAGACTTAGCAGACGACAGCTTATCCTCTGCCCCAATCCAATCCAATATATATTTACATGCTCATATACCACGAAGGTTTCAAGCATGTCTGTCCTGGGCATAATCTCTGGCCTTTGCCAGTGACTAAGTCCAGGACAGAAAAGGGTGGGGGATAAGTTTGAAGTGGGCAGATTTTGGAATAAGAATTTAGTTGTGTCCAGCGACTGCGCGGACCGACTAGTAGACACCGAAAATGGGCCGTGTTCTGACTGGCTGAATTTCGATTCCTTCGGGTCTAACTAGAAAAAGCTAAAGTCTACGGAGAATAGCAGCACCTAACATCATGTCCGGACTAAGAATTTAAACCCAAAAATAAGTTTGACTGCTCGGCCAAAAAGGTTTTAAGGTGATTTGAGCAATTGAACGGGCGCCAAAGTAAATTGCGTTGGACTATTTATAAAAAAATAAACATAAAGATTTTGAAACTCGATCGAAAAAGTTTAAAGTCCAACTAAGCCCAAAAAAGGAGGATACCTGTCCTAGGTAAGGTTGTACTACTTCGGGGAGCTTGGAGTGTCTCGGAGCGACGGCAGCTTATCCCTGATCTGCCGCAGATGTTGGAGCACCTTGGAATAGTCGGGGCCGCAGACCGCTTGTAGCATCCTGTGGATCGATCTGTTGTCGAGTTCAGCAAACAGGATGCACTGTCTGTAGGTCTGGTCCCTTCGGTGCGTAACGACTATTCCCTTGGTTCCGTTGAAGCTCTTGGAATGAAGCTCGTAACTGCTGCCGTCGTCCATGGTCTTCCAGTGGTGGTTCGAATATCCTCCCCGAAGTAGTTGTGGTTTCTGCGTGTCCCCCTGTATGTACTGATGGAGATGACGGCGAAGTCCACTGATGGCAATGGTCCATTCGTCGTCAACAGGGGGAGCGGATTCCGGCGGCGGCTTGGTCTTGGCTGGCTGGGTGGTCGGTGATGTTGCCTTCCTTTTCGTCGCCAGAACAACAAGTCCATGTGGCGACTCGACGGGAGCGGTCGTTGTTGACCGCTGCACCGGAGTCGTCGTCTTTGGGGTGGAGGTTGAAGTCGGTGGTGGCACACTCGTCCGTTGGAATCCTCTGCCCCATCTTGACCGGTCCACGGTCGTCTGACCAAGACGGATCTTAATGGTCATCAACCGGCCTCGGTGGCGTAGTGGTTAAGCCATCGGACTAAAGGTTGATAGGTACAGGGTTCGCAGCCCGGTACCGGCTCCAATCCAGCCCATGAAGTGGCGACAGCGGGTTTGCCTCTCTCCATATTTGTGTGGTCCTTAACCTTATGTCTGACGCCATATAACCGTAAATAAAATGTGCTGAGTGCGTTGTTAAATAGAACGTTTCATTCCTTAAAGGGACTTTTCTGAGCTTTCTGCTATTGTGTCCAGCTAATAGAACATTTTTAATGACTAAGCATATATTAAACGCACTTTTTCTTCAGGCATATTGTCACAGACCACTGACCTATTTAATGGTCTAACAAAGTATTACCTGAACAAAAATAATTTGATTTGTTCCTAAATGTACTTTATTCAACCATCTTCATAACCACCATACTCCATTTATTAATGATATTTTGTAAAAATAATTGAATTATGGCAATGGTCCATAATTCAAAAACTAAAATTGCCAAGAGGGTTGACATGGATTTCACTCCATCATGGTTCAGTTAAGATGATGCGATAGCTAGATTTGGTTTCCAACAATTAATGTAATTTTCATTTATTGTCCATTTTTAGAGAAATAAGGTCCTTAAATCCGTGACAGTATGCCTTTAAATTAATGTCTATAAAAAGAAATGTCTCTGATTTTTCTAATGTTTGTACCAGCGTCAAAAACTGCGCACGTGGGAAAAAAACAAACATAAAAACGCTCGGAGTTCGCTGCTGTTGTTAAATACTCACCTAATTGAACCTTTTTAATGACTAAACAGATTTTAAGTACATATTCAGAACTATATAGCCGTTGTTTTCCCATGTTGTTCACTATAAACGAAGGAAATGTTTTATTTAATGACAAACTCAACACATTTTAATTACGGTTATATGGCGTCGGACATAATATGGTTAAGGACCACACATATATTGAGGGAGGAAACCCACTGTCGCCACTTCATGGGCTACTCTTTTCGATTAGCAGCAAGGGATCTTTTTTATGCACCATCCTATAGAAAGGATAGCACATGCACATACCACGGCCTTTGATGTACCAGTCGGTGTGCACTGGCTGGATGGAGAAATAGCGCAACGGGCCCACTAAGGGAGATCGATCCCAAACTGAACGCGCATCAAGCGAACGTTTTACCACTGGGCTGTGTTCAGCCCCATCACTATAAACGAGTGCAATAAGCAATACGAGAAAACAACTGGTATGTGGTTCTCTATTTATTAATTACCATGCTACCTTTCTATGTTATAATTAAAGGGACATTCCTGAGTTTGCTGCAATTTTTAAGATGTTATCGACTAACAGAGACGTTTTTTAACGATTGTAATTACATATCAAATATATGTTTCTGCATAAAATATTAGTGGCTGTATATTAAACGTGGTTTTTGTATCGTTATAATATTTGTAATAGGTTAAATTTCCTAAATATATATTTTTTTTTCTTTTTTGTACGTACGAAATTATTGGAAGACAAAATCCAGTTTGGGCTTCATGCAAATATTAGGACGATCAGAAACACATTGAATATACAGACACTGATATTTTAAACAAGAAAATATATTTAATATGTACGTTTAATCGTAGAAATATTGTATTAGTCGAAATCGTATTACAATGCAGCAAGCTCAGGAATGTCCCTTTAACACAAGTTTAATTAATTAACACAACTTTATTCGTCTGAAAAGCTAGATTAATTTCTGGAATTGACAGATGTGATTCCGCATTCGATATTTTGTATTACACATAATTATATATACATTGCACATAATTATATATACATTGCACTGTCAGAATGGTCTTTATTAGTATAGAAAGGTTATATGAGCATGTAATAAAAGTAAATTAGTTTAGAATATTAATTTCGATATATCCCATATGTTTCTGGTATTAGTATTACTTCAAACTTTAATTTACTTGCTAATATAGTGAAACCCCTCTAAACCGGACACCCTTGGTATTAATTAAAATGTCTGGTTTTTAGAGGTATCCGGTTTACATAGATTCCCTTCTGTACAGATGTATAAAAAGGGACCATGAAAACAATGTCCGGTATTTGGGGGATTCCGGTCTATTGAGGGGCTGGTTTTGAGAGGTTTTGAAGGTATAGTCCTCTTGTCTCTCACTAACCAACTAGCAACTAAAAGTAAAGTAAAGTTTGTTTTATTTAACGACGCCACTAGAGCACATTGATTTTTTTATCTTATCATCGGCTATTGGACGTCAAACATATGGTCATTCTGACACTGGGTTTTTTCAGAGGAAAACCGCTGTCGCCACATAGGCTACTCTTTTACGACAGGCAGCAAGGGATCTTTCATTTGCGCTTCCCACAGGCAGGGTAGCACAAACTATGGTCTTTGTTGAACCAGTTATGGATCACTGGTCGGTGCAAGTGGTTTACACCTACCCATTGAACCTTGCGGAGCACTCATTCAGGGTTTGGAGTCGGTATCTGGATTAAAAATCCCATGCCTCGACTGGCATCCGAACCCAGTACCTACCAGCTTGTAGACCGATGGCCTAACCACGACGCCACCGAGGCCGTTAACAAAAAATATTACCCACTCTTCTGGACAGACAGCCCAGATAGCTGAGGTGTGTGTGTGCCCAGGACAGTGTGTTTGAACCTTAAGTGGACATAAGCACGACAATAAGATGAAATGAATGCTGTTGATAGGTCGTTAGTTACAGACCAGTGACGTCCGTATTGATCTGCGCCACAGGAGTTACAGCCGTGAACATATTAGCTGCATATACCAAAATAAACAACACATTCTCTTTAGGTTAGCTTTTAGCAAAGACAGTTTCTCCTACGATTTCAGAAATTCGCACCTGATTCCATGCCCACGAACAAATATCAAAGTTCGTGGTATGTGACGCCCTGTCTGTCCCGAATCCGATCACTTTTAGTTTTTAGCAAAGACGGTTTTCCTTATGATTTCAGAAATTCGCACTTGATTCCATTCCCACAAATAAATATCAAAGTTCGTGGTATGTGACGTCCTGCCGTGAACCAAATCAATTTCAACTGTCGATAATGTTAACATTTTGTATTAAAATTGAGAAATTCGCACTTGATTCCATGCCCACAAACAAATATCAAAGTCCGTGGTATGTGACGTCATGTCTGTCCTGAAGCAAACCAATTTCAACTGCCAATAATGTTAACATTTGCTAGCGGTGGGATCGATCCCCGTCGGTGGGCCCATTGGGCTATTTCTCGTCCTAGCCAGTGCACCACGACTGTATATCAATGGCAGTGGTATGTACTACCCTGTCTGTGGGATGGTGCATATAAAAGATCCCATGCTGCTAAGATCACATGCTGCGAACCCTGTACCTACCAGCCTTATGTCCGATGGCTTAACCACGACACCACCGAGGCCGGTGTACGGACGTCGTCTTTCTCATTACATTTGTGTTCGTATAACTTACAATGCCTGGAACTGGATCGTGGAAAACAATATTGTGAAGCACGCATTTTGACGTCATTACCGCCATTTTGATTTTCTCTCCGCGGATTTATGATGGTATTTTGCGAGAGATCAGTGGCCGGGGTAATCAACAGTTTATCTGCCGGTGGGCAAATGACCAACTAATTTCCTTAACTACCCCTCTATAAAAAGTACCAGCTGGTCGTTTGACAAGACTTTTAGCCACCTACTTCGATTGGAGGGAGCGGAGTCGGTAAACATTGTATTACATTTACACTTTGTTACATGTCCCTGGCCACCGCCGCAGAGAGGCAGTAATAACCATGGCGATGCCTTTTATCCATTTGATCGAAAGCCGCGTTCTCATTTGTCAATACTTATCTATTAAAGGCTGTGATTGGCTGATTCAAATCTGATTTGTCTTGTAATCTCGAACCAGTGATTGATGCCTTTTCACCATAGCCTCGGGTTCATTATGGATAAAAGCCTCATCGTAGATCGAACTATTAATCCGAAGACGTGAATAACGTACAGGGGACGGGGGAAAAAACGTCTTCCGATCAGCCTACGCAACGTAAAGATCTTCGTCCCAATACAACTTACAACGGCATTGTAGCTAGCTTCATTGTTTCTCTTTGGCGGTTACGACAAACTTCCAGACGACATGCTATGGTTATCTAGCAGTTACAGCAACGTTATGACGTCGTGCTAGCTGCTCTAGCAGTCGTAGGAAATTCCCCAAAACGTGCTCAAGCTTATGTGACAGCTACACCAATCTTGTTCGCACTCTTTAATATTTCAGGACTACGTTTGTGTTCGTGGCGTAAACATATTACGTTCGTGACGGAGTGGGCATCGTTGTGACTAACTTGATATGAGATTACGCTCTTAAGACAAATTGTCGTGGGGGATGTGTCGACTTAGGATCCTGTTTGCTTGTTGGTAAAATTTGTTCTGGAATAAACTTAATAACAACAGATGAGGTAACAGAGGGGTTGTTTTTAGGGGTTTTTCGTTCTTCTTCTTCTTTTCTTTTCTAAACATCAGTTTCTCGACGTATATATCTCAGTGTTGACGTATGTTTGTTGTATTGCGTATATGAGAACACGAGATTCCAGCACTCTACCAAATGAATTAATAGGTGAATTTCTACCAGCTTCTGCCAGTAGGAGCACTTTATACCAACACTACGACATCGTATATTCAACAAGTGGTTGCTAGGCGTATTAAGATGTTCAGTTTGTTTCGTGTTGTTCTGGAGAAAGCGGTCCAAATGTTTGATTTTTTTAGAATACAATGATTACGTCATCGAGTAACGTTGAAAGGTAATGGAAACACAAGAACGTCATAAACTACGACAGTACGTCACGTGCACAAGGATTGTGTAACGAACGAGACCATTATTGTGCATGGGAACATTTCAACGTAAGAACGCTGTACCATGCGTAAAAACATTTTAACTTACGCAAACATGTCAAAGCGTAATGACAACATTCCGAATTACTTAACGACGTTTTGTCATATTAAGGAACGTTTCAGCTTACGTAAGCAACATTGTTACGTACAAAGGAACGTACTTGCGTACTAAGGAACATTCTAACTTACGTATGGACGTACAAAGGAACATTTCAACTTACGTATGGACGTATAACGGATCATTCCAACTTACGTATGGAAGTTACAACGTACAAAAGGACATACTATAAGGTGTACAGAAACGTTACAATACGCGAACGTGCACTGTAAAGCATATATGAATATTTACTTAGCAGCAAAGTTATAATATGCACAGAAACATTGAATCTTACGTCGAAATGATATTACATGCACAGTAAACAATGTTGTAACGTACGAAAAACCGTTATAGGTTAATTAACTTACAAAGGAGAAACGTTTCGTATATGGGGAAACGTTTTATCTTAAGTAGGAACGTTGTAACTCACAGGGGAACTTTCAACATATGTAACAACGTTGCAGTTTACATAGATGCATTCCAAGGTACATAGAAACAACAGCAATAGAATCGAAGCAACTTGGATAGGAATGTTATAACCTACAAGGGATTGTCGTGACGTGCGTAGGAACATCTTAACGTCTGGATGTGCAGAAGGTTGATGTTAGCAGAATCTGTTTAAGCTGTCTCAGAAAACCTCTTCATAAGGTTTGTATTAAATGTTGTGTCTTATACAGGTGTCACTGCAGAGTGCGGTATCATAGTAGCTACGCGTTGTTAATTCGTTTAGTCCCAGTCTCTCTCTCTCTCTCTCTCTCTCTCTCTCTCTCTCTCTCTCTCTCTCTCTCTCTCTCTCTCTCTCTCTCTCTCTCTCTGTGTGTATATATATATATGTGTGTGTGTGTGTGTGTGTGTGTGTGTGTGTGTGTGTGTGTGTGTGTCTTTGTATCGACCACCACCCACACATGTATGCGCTACATGTTAAGTATATGTTGAAAGTCGTACTGTACCAAATCAGAGTTCAATATTTACGGAGTAATAGCAGCTGCAGCTGTGATTGGCAGTAATATGTGAAAATGATTATTTATGCAAATACTGTTTCCAGGTTCTATATCTATTTCCAGTAAATTAATGTACTTTGATTTGATATACATTTGTTGTGGGTTATTGATAAGAAAAACTCCGTAATGCTCTGTGACATCAGACTTTGTACTTTGTAGGTAGATTAACTGTGAGCTGCCCCATTTTTTATACCTGACACTGCCTAATAAGCTGTATACAGGCGCGTGTGCAAAGTGAGGGTTTCGGGGATCGAAACCCCTCCCTGCTCAAGCAAAGTTTTCTTTTTTCTCAAGACATTTTCCAGGGGACTATGTCTTGACCCCCCCCCCCCCCCCATAAACTTCAGTTACCACAGTCTACACACACACACACACACACACACACACACACACACACACAAACACACACACACACCCGCTAAAATTCCCGCACGCGTTACCTGGAATATCAATTTTCTTAGAAAATGGTAACATTACCTGCAATGGGGATTCATTTGGTTCAACCTACTAAAGTAAATACATCGGAATTGTTCGAGAAAAATGTCAACTCTGTTTTTAAATCAAGTTATTAAGAAATATCATGTAGACACTTGATGTAGCTAGATAGAAAGAAACCCGCTGCCTTGACGTGACCTATTCGTAAGGCTGGCAGAAAATGATACTTTAATACGTATCTTTACAAAGAAATTAAAGAAGTTAAAATTTTAATTTTGTTTTGTTCAACGAAACCACTAGAGCACATTGATTTATTAATCATTAGTTATTGGATGTCCAACATTTGGTAATTTTGACATTATGTCTCAGAGAGGAAGCCCGCTACATTTTTCCATTAGTAGCAAGGGATCTTTTATATGCATAATCCAACAGACAGGATAGCACATACCACGGTCTTTGATATACTAGTCGTTGTGTTCTGGATAGAACGAGAAATAACCCACCGACGGGGATCGATTCTAGACCGACCGAGCATCAGGCCAGCGCTTTACCACTGGGCTACGTCCCAACACATAGAACATTATTATCTTTGATGTACCAGTCGTGGTTGGAACGGGAAATATAGTTGCATGGCTGCATGCATGGACCAAAGAGGCGTGATTGTTTTCTGTTTTTTTTTATTTTATTTTTTTTGACAGACCTCACTGGCGTCGTGGTTAAGCCATCAGACATAAGGCTGGTAGGTACAGGGTTCGCATCCCGGTACCGGCTCCCAGCGAGAGCGAGTTTTAACGACTCGGTGGGTAGGTGTAAGACCACTACACCCTCTTCTTTCTGACTAACAAACTAACCCCTAACTCACTGTCCTGGACAGACAGCCCAGATAGCTTAGGTGTTTGTGCCCACGACAGCGCGCTTGAACATTAATTGATATAAGCGCGAAAATAGGTTAAAAGGAAAGGCGTGATTTAACTCAGTACGTGGAGTGTTTGTCTGAGATATTTGGGTCGTAGGATCGAATCCCCTTGGTGGCCTCATTTTCTAATTACTTTTTCTTATTATTTTTTTTTTTTTGGGGGGGGGGGGGTTATGGGTTTATTTTTCTGCCCCCCCCCCCAGTTTCACCCAATGCCACACGACTAATATTTCAAAGGACGTGGTATGTGCTATCATGTCTGTAATATTGATTAGTTGTGCAAACATTATTATTCATTGAAACTGTTATTATTTTTTTATTTAGTATACATTTGTTATGTAGTATATACACTAGAAGTTGAAACCAATGCAGGAGACCGGCCTCGGTGGCGTCGTGGCAGGCCATCGGTCTACAGGCTGGTAGGTACTGGGTTCGGATCCCAGTCGAGGCATGGAATTTTTTATCCAGATACCGACTCCAAACCCTGAGTGAGTGCTCCGCAAGGCTCAGTGGGTATGTGTAAACCACTTGCACCGACCAGTGATCCATAACTGGTTTAACAAAGGCCATGGTTTGTGCTATCCTGCCTGCGGGAAGCACAAATAAAAGATCCCTTGCTGCCGGTCGTAAAAGAGTAGCCTATGTGGCGACAGCGGGTTTCCTCTAAAAAAAAATCTGTGTGGTCCTTAACCATATGTCTGACGCCATATAACCGTAAATAAAATGTGTTGAGTGCGTCGTTAAATAAAACATTCCTTTCTTTCTTTCCAATGCAGTACACCGCTACAGAAATGAAGATTTTTAATCCAAAACATTCATTAAATATCTTAAATGCGGGTAGATTAAATCTAAGGTACCACACGTTTAGTTGTGCGCCAAATTTCCTTCATTCAAATTGCGCACCTTTTCCCCTTCGTAGCACCAACACTAACCAACCCCCCCCCCCCCCCCCCCCCACACACACACACACACACACACACACATACACCGCCTGTTACAGACTCCGGTCGAGCTGCTGGTGCTCTCTTGCACCTGCTAGTACAGGCGGTCCCTTCTCACACCCATCCGAAACGTTTCCTGTCCTGGACGGAGGAGCTGGCCTAGACCGGCACCTGTGCCCATGACAGGCGTGCGCTAAAACAGCTTGCTTTGAAAGTGCACGTTAATCCCTATACTATACCATACCATACTATAGAAAAAAATTAACATTATCGGAAATGGGAGTTGAATTTGTCCAAGAGAACCTATTAGTGGGTCAACTACCGTATGATTCTGCCTTAACACAATAAAAGTCTTTAGGAATCGTGGGGATCTGTACTCACAACACCAATCACATACCCTACTATTACTAGTAGTAGTAGTAGTAGTAGTAGTAGTAGTAGTAGTAGTAGTAGTAGTAGTAGTAGTAGTATTGTCCTACTCTGTATAAATAAAGATAAAATCAGGCTTGTACCCACATGTCCTGGACAGGGAAGCCAGCGAAAGTCGACACCTGCGCCCATGACAGGCGTGTGCTACAACAGCTTGTTCTGAATATGCACGTTGAAACCTATGACCTGATCTGACCTGACCTGTGCCCACCATTACAGACTGTGTTCCTGTCTACTAGGAATTGTTCACACGCTCACCCCACCCCACCCCACCCCACTCCTACTCCCACTCATCCCATCCTATGGGGCTGAAATGTTCTTAGGTTAAACGCACATTCCTTTCTTTTCTTTCCCAACCGACATGCTTGGCGAATTTTTCACTTTGAAGAAGCAGTCAATTATTTGTGCGTTACGACCTGTCGATATTTGACCCGTTGTACAAATGCGTTCAGACAGTTGTTATGCTTGCCGTGTATTGCTTTTCGATCTAATGTCCAGATTAAACGTGACGACTTAACATAACGATCAATAGTTCACTTCATGTTTCCGTGTATTTGCTCACACTGTCTGTATGTATCAGAAATTATGATACAATCTGAAAGATTTTTTAAAAACATCCAACCACTGTCTGATATAACATTTCAGGGCCGTACCCAGTGAGGGGTACTGTAGGGGCAACTGTCCTCAAAGGGAGGGACGTAGCCCAGTAGGAAAGCGCTCGCTTGAATAAAGGGCTGTCGGTCTAGAATCGATCCCCGTCGGGAGGCCCATTGGGCTATTTTTCGTCGTGCACCACGACTGGTATATCAAACGCCGTGGTGTGTGCTATCCTGTATGTGGGATAGTTCATATGAAAGATCCCTTGAAAACAAATGTTGCTGGTTTCCTCTAAGAATATATGTCAAAATTTCGTTGTTTTTGTCAGCGAAAGGAAGTTTTCTACTGGGAAAGAAAGAAAGAAGTGTTTTATTTAACGACGCACTCAACACATTTTATTTACGGTTATATGGCGTCAGACATATCTGGTTAAGGACCACACAGATATTTGTTTAGAGGAAACCCGCTGTCGCCACATAGGCTACTTTTTTACGACAGGCAGCAAGGGATATTTTATTTGCGCTTCCCACAGGCAGGATAGCACAAACCATGGCCTTTGTTGAACCAGTTATGAACCACTGGTCGGTGCAAGTGGTTTACACCTACCCACTGAGCCTTGCGGAGCACTCACTCGGGGTTTGGAGTCAGTATCTGGATTAAAAATTCCATGCCTCGACTGGGATCCGAACCCAGTACCTACCAGCCTGTAGACCGATGGCCTGCCACGACGCCACCGAGGCCGGTTTTTCTACTGGGATGTATGCGGCCATTGGAACTGATTGAACGCTGGAACGCTTCTCGTTTCGACAGCCTGCACCACCAGGTTGGATTCTTTTTTAGTGAAATTCCTTGCATCCACGTAATTTCTCCGTCTGACTGTCGACTGGGTTTTTTTTCGTGACTCGTATGACGGCCATTCTGCAGAACGCCACGGTTGTTCGCGTTTAGTCTCTACATGTCTGAGCCTGTCCTAGCAGCACTGGAAGATTGACCGCCCCACTCTAAGAAGAAATAGGAAGCGGGGTCGGCCCCTACTACTCTTTTTCTAGACTTTACCTTGCTTTATAGTGGTACCATCTCGTATCCTCCGGATTGGGCCCGCCCGCACCACTATACCAAACCATGATGATTGGACTATACCCTAGTCTGATACTCTCTCTCGTTCAGACGGATCCGACTTCTCAAGATCTGTATTTCAGCACAGCACTCACCATCAGCGTCCATCGACTGTCAATCTAGGGGTTTTCTTGACGGGATGCAACCCATCTCGTCCCTTTAAGCTGTGCACCCAAACTCGCGTGGACATATCGATCGGACTTTAAACTTTTAGATCTCTGTTCAAAATTTTATGTCGAAATTACTTACTTTTTTTTAATATTATTAAATAGTCCGATCCTCTCTTCTTTCTCTTATTTAATTTTGGACTGTCCTTCTAAAATGCTGCAAATTATATAAATATTCGGCCGAGCAGTCAATTCTTTTTTATTTTTGGCTTGTAACCTTCTTTTTTTTTTTTTTTTTTTTTTTTTTATTAACTTTGTTACCAATTGCTATTTTTAAAATTCTGCCCATTTTCAACACCCCCCTACCCCCCCCCCCACCCCCACCCCCAACCCCCAACCCCCCCCCCCCCCCCCCCCCCCCCAATCCCAAGTCAGGCCCCCGATCTTATCGGAGGTCGGACTCGGGATGGGCGTGTTCAAAACACTAATGGTATATGGGCACGTTAAACTAGTTATCATCATCATCAATAAAGTTCGTTACCCTTTGATAAAACTCGTCCTTCTTCGATAAGACTCGTTAATCTCCGCCACTGTTCGATAAAACCCGTGCGATTTTTAACGTAGAAGCTTGTCCTCTTCTTGACTTGTTACTTTTACCTTGTGGATCGCGGTCTGACAAAAGAAAGCCAACAATGAGTTTGTCTACCGTTAAACATCATTGATCGTTTTGCATTCACTGGCAATTACAAGCGTAAGGAAACGACTGGGCTTAGCGAGACAAATTCGTGATCGTTCTCTGCGTGGGAGCTGTGTTCTCACCGGCACTTTCCTCGACTGGAGTGCAAGTTCCGACCGTCCCATTGTTGTCGACTGTTGGTTCTGAATTATGGATCGTCATGCTAAAATAAAGATCCTTGTCTGCTAACCAAACCATGGCCACCTGTCAAACACGTCGGATGTTACGTCATCAACTGTATTGTCTCGTCATTGGTTAAATATTTATCGTCCGCTACGGGAGACCGTTGGGCGAAGAATGGCGGTTTCTAATTCGGTTGCACTCTTTGTAAAATGTTTGTGGGACTCGTTTCTCGGCGCCGCTCGACCGTTGATGGGTTTTAATTTTCCACGTCCATTGAGCGGAGTTTTTCTTTCTCTGGTTTCGACTTTATCGAGAAGTCGTGTAAGACGGGATTATTAATTATGTATGGCACCAAGTCAGAAATGCTTGTCTTATCTGTTACACATACACACACACATACACACACGCTCACTGTCTTTTTGTCTGTCTGTCTGTCTGTCTGTCTTTCTCTCTCTCTCTCTCTCTCTCTCTCTCTCTCTCTCTCTCTCTCTCTCTCTCTCTCTCTCTCTCTCTCTCTCTCTCTCTCTCTCTCTCTCTCTCTCTCTACCGGCCTCGGTGGCGTCGTGGCAGGCCATCGGTCTACAGGCTGGTAGGTACTGGGTTCGGATCCCAGTCGAGGCATGGGATTTTTAATCCAGATACCGACTCCAAACCCTGAGTGAGTGCTCCGCAAGGCTCAATGGGTAGGTGTAAACCACTTGCACCCACCAGTGATCCATAACTGGTTCAACAAAGGCCATGGTTTGTGCTATGCTGCCTGTGGGAAGTGCAAATAAAAGATCCCTTGCTGCTAATCGGAAGAGTAGCCCATGTTGTGGCGACAGCGGGGTTCCTCTCAAAATCTGTGTGGTCCTTAACCATATGTCTGACGCCATATAACCGTAAATAAAATGTGTTGAGTGCGTCGTTAAATAAAACACTTCTTTCTTTCTCTCTCTCTCTCTCTCTCTCTCTCTCTCTCTCTCTCTCTCTCTCTCTCTCTCTCTCTCTCTCTCTCTCTCTCTCTCTCCCTCCCTCCCTCCCTTCTTATCCCTTTCAGCAACACCATAGGGCAATCAGTATATATGTATGTATGTATGTATGTATGTATGTATGTCCCTTCCTCCACCACCGTATCTCTCTGCTGTTGGCTCTCTCTCTCTCTCTCTTTAACACTGTGTAACACTGCGTGTGTCATATACAGTAAATGGATAAAGAGGAAGCTCAGTGAGTTATTATTAGACTATTAGCGTATGAGCAAGATAAAGATAGATAGAATATGAAAAGAGGGAAACACATAGATAGACAGAGGGCAAAAGAGTTGCGGTGAGAGAGAGAGAGAGAGAGAGAGAGAGAGAGAGAGGAGAGAGAGAGAGAGAGAGAGAGAGAGGCAGAGAGACAGACAGAGACAGACAAAAGACAATGTGTGTGTGTGTGTGTGTCCCTGTGTGTCTGTCTGTGTGTGTGTGTGTGTGTGTGTGTGTGTGTGTGTGTGTGTTTTGCGTGCGTGTGTCTGTGTCGGCGTGTGCGTGTGTGTGTGCGTGCGTGCGCGCGTGTGTGTACATGCAAATGAGAAATGAGAACAAGAAACAAATGAAACACAATAAATAAATAAATAAATAAATAAATAAATAAATAAATAAATAATGGCTTGAAAAGAGAGTGACATGCAATAAATCGCGAAAGAAAGATTCGAAAAACCCAATGATCACAACACGTGGTCTTTAACACATTTCAATTACTGTATTTACTCTTCGCACATTTTCCAGCTAGTTGATTCTCTCGCGTTATAGCTACGAATGTTTTATGCGTTCCGAGATTGGTACAAACGCCATATTTCATCTGGGACTGTTCATTAATTTATTTATTTCACTGAAGCAGAAAATCGATAGACTTTCGATTTCGTACGGTACATAACAATATTTATTTCTGCCTACAGAATATAGCAGTTCGTTTGGCGCCTTTGAATGCCATGGTCTATCAAGGTCCAGTCCGATAGACTGGTATTAGACAACATTTAAGTACCAGTGAGGCGGCACGGCTTCAAAGAGTCGGTATATATAAGTGGACCAGTCGAGCAGAAAACGTGTATTGGTTAATGTCGTAAAATTAACGTGATGAGAGATGGTTACTGGGAATGGCTTGGAAATCAGTTGATAGAGATTCCAATGACCAGATTGCATTTTCGCAACGTGTATAGACTAAATGATGTGTTAACTGGTATATAGATAAATATAATAATGGTTTATATCAACGTCGCTGTTTGTATGAATACACTAAAAATACCAGCGCAGATTGTATTTTAAAGATGAGATATAATTACTGTGTATTGCCAGGGAATCACTTGTAGATGTACCAATATACAAATTGCATTTACTCAACGTGATAAATATTTAATAATGCTTTATATCAATGTCGTTGTTTGTATTTATACACTAAAAATACCAGCGCAGATTGTATTTTAAAGATGAAATATAATCACTGTGTATTGCTAGGGAATTATTTATAGATCTACCAATATACAAATTGCATTTGCTCAACGTGATAAATATTTAATAATAATTTAGATCAATGTCGTTATTTGTATTTTTGCACTATATATACCAATAGACTGATTGCATTATAATAGTGTGTATACGCTAAATAATGTGAGAATTAACAAATCAATAGGTAAATATAATAATAGTTTTATCAGTGTTGTTAGTATTCATTTTATACACTAAAGATACCAATATTCAGATTACATTGTCTCAATGTGTACAAATGATATGAGAATTAGCAGATAAATACAATGATGGTGTTTATCAATGGTATTTTTCATACTTCTACACTATTAACAGATAATTAGTTTTTGTTTGTTTTGTTTTTGGTTTTACGACACCACCAGAGCACATTAATTAATCATCGGCTATTGGATGTCGAACATTTGGTAATTCTGACACGTAATCATCAGAGGAAACCTGCTACAATTGTTCCTAATGCAACAAGGGATCTTTTATATGTACTTTCCCACAGACAGGAAAGCACATACCACGGTCTTTGACCAGTTGTGGTGCACTATTTACAGATAAATAAATGTAATAAACTTTATATTCATGTCGCTGTTTGCATTAATTTTTATATACTATTAACAGACAGATAAATCTAATACAGTTTTTATCAATGATTTTGTTTGTATTAATATTATATACTATTAACAGACAGATAAATATAATACAGTTTTTATTAATTTTCTATATTTGTATTAATAATATATACTATTAACAAACATACATATAATACAGTTTATATCAATGCCGCTGTGTGTATTAAATTTCATATATTGTTAACAGGTATATATCATACAGTTTATATATAGGTCTTTGTTTATTTTAAAGTTATATATATAAAGTTATATATTAACAGATATATTAAAATAATAGTTTATATCAATGCCATATGTATTAATTTTATGCTCTAAAGACACCAATATACTGATTATATATTAACATTAATTTCGCGATTGAATTGTGTTTGTATGTGTGTGTTTGTGTGTTTATGTGTGTGGTGTGTGTGTGTGTGTGTGGTGTGTGTGTGGTGTGTGTGTGGTGTGTGTATGGTGTGTATCTTTGCGTGTATGTAAGTATTTGTATGTTTGCGATTATATATTAACATTAACATTGCGACTGTAGTGTGTGTGGTGTGTGTGTGTGTGAGTGGTGTTTATGTGTGTGTGTGCGTGCGTGTATGTGTGTGTGCGTGCGTGCGTGCGTTTGTGTGTGTGTGTGTGTGTGTGCGTGCGTGCGTTTGTGTGTGTGTGTGTGTGTTTGTCTGTGTGTCTTTGTCTGTGTGTCTCTGGGGTTTTTTTTGTCTGTGATGTGTATCTTTGTGTATATGTATATTTGTGTTTGTGTGTATTTGTGTGTGTCTATTTATTTGAGTGTTTCTATTTGTTTATGATTCTGTGGTGTGTATCTTTGTGTATATGTATCTTTGTGTTTATGTGTATTTGTGTGTGCTAAGTGTGAAACGAAACAAAACAAAGTTAAATGAATCAGATGAAAACAAGTAAACAACAAATTTTATTATATGTAGCGAGGATAGGTACTGTACACAAAACACCCTAACGTGTTTAGGTTGCCCCATCATCGGCATTCACGCACGGTGGAAATATTCCTAGTGTTATGCACAAGTACTCACTGACGTGTAATTATTATCATATAGGTGCGGAAGCTGTAAACAGTTTTTTCTTCTCTCTTTCTTTTTGTTTCTTAGTATTCTTTTTTCTTCTTTTCTTTCTATTTTTTTTTTTTTCATTTTATTTATTTATTTATTATTGGGGCGGGCGGGACGTAGCACAATTGTAAAGCGCTCGCTTGATGCGCGGTCGGTTTAGGATCGATCCCCGTCGTTGGGTCCATTGGGCTATTTTTCGCTCCAGCCAGCGCACCACAACGGGTATATCAAAGGCCGTGGTACATGCTATCGTGTCGGTGGGATGATGCATATAAAAGATCCCTTGATACTAATGGAAAAAAATTACGGGTTTCCTCTCTAAGACTATATGTCAAAATTACCAAAGGTTTCACATTCAATAGTCATTAAACAAAATGAACTTTAATTCTTATTTTATTTTTTCTGTTTCTCCTTATTCTTTTTTTTTTCTTTTCTTTATTTTTTAAATTTTATTTATTTATTTATTGGGGGTTCATACTTACTAGATTTATATTATAACAGATTCATAAAACTATATTTCTGGAGAAAGCACACCAAAAGAAAATGCAGACGAACTCACTCAGTTTGCCGGCACTGGTTGAACGACGTGCACTGACAGAGGTGAAACCCGAATTACTCACACATCGCTTCCCGACGCAGTTTGATTGAAATTTCCCTACACGTCATGGTTCGCGGACTAATACGTCTAGAAATTGCTCACCAGATGGCGCACAGGCCTAGTCTCGATCAAGCTCGATCGGTTTAGATACATGAAAGATAAATGTCTCAACAAAATAGTGCTTGAAAAAAATAATTTAAAAAAAATTCACAAACACATACACGCACACACACACACACACACACACACACACACAGAGAGACAGAGAGAGAGAGAGAGAGAGAGAGAGAGAGAGAGAGAGAGGAGAGAGAGAGAGAGAGAGAGAGAGAGAGAGAGAGAAACATATTACAACATCATTTCAACCATTACCTGCAAACTACAAGTATTGTGATGGGTGTGAAAAAAAAAAAAAAAACCGTACAGTACACATACTTGGTATAGCCGAGAACTCTGGGCGGAATTTAGCTCAGTAGGTTGAGTGCTCGCTTGAGGTGCTTGTGTCGCAGGATCAAACCACCTCGGTGGTTCCATTCAACCCGTTGTGTTTTTCTCGTTCCAAATAGTGCACCGCAACTGGTCAAAGGCCGTGGTATGTGCTTTCTTGTCTGTGGGAAAGTGCATATAAAAGATCCCATTGCTGCATTAGGAACAATGTAGCGGGTTTCCTCTGATGACGTCGTGTCAGAATTACCAAATGTTTGAAATCCAATAGGTCATGATTAATTAATCAGTGTGCTCCAGTGATGTCGTTAAGCAAAACAAACTTTAAAATAAATTTTAATTCGAGAACTTGCACACATATCAATGACAAAACCATACTCCGTGATGAGTGATCTATGATCCACTATCGGGTTCTGTAAATATAGGTGTTCTCGAAAGGTGGGCATATTAACCATAGTTTATTAGAACTATAAAGCGAAACATGCGAATGATACACCAGGCTAACGTTATAATATTAATACAGTAGAAAGTAATTTATATTCATGTGTATCTTATAAAGTTAATGGTTTTGATAAGATGATAAAATTGTGTACATATTGCACTATGATGGTCTCTCTTTAGGTAGTACTAAACCAAATAACTTCCGGAACACCACAAGTCCTGCGATTGGTTATAAATGTGAGTGTGTTGGTTATAAAAAAAAAATAGTTTCATCTGGTCTAAAAATGTATGCAATTTTATTTCATCTAGTACCACTGTGTCAAGTAGCCTTGTGCTTGAAACATGTATGAGGTACCTGTAAAAAAAAAAAAACTAGAATTTTGTGCAAAACTAGGGTTATCTCAGAAATGAGCAGCTTGACCCCCATTTTTTTCTGATTCACTTTAAGGGTAAGGAGTGGTAGTATTTATATCCGTGGCGTTTATGTCGATTGGTACGCTGCAGGTAGGAGTGTTAGCCACATATGTTACTATTGTCGTCTATGGGATTGGATTTGGTAGTATACACCCTATAAGTTCAATTCGGACGGATAATTAATCCTTGTTTTCAAATAGCGCTGGATTAATATCAAAACTATTATTGCAAAAGAACATGGTTCGGCGAAAATAATCATACAATGGACAATGCAAGAAATAACGGACGGACTATATCTTCAAAAGTATGGTCGCAACTACAATAAAGGGGCATTCCTGAGTTTGCTGCATTGTAAGATGTTTCCGACTAATAAAATACTTCTACGATTAAACTTACATATTAAATATATTTTCTGGTTTAGAATATCAGTGTCTGTATATTCAATGTGTTCTGGTCGTCTTAATATTTGTAAGAAGCCCAAACTTGATTTTGTCTTCAAATAATTTCGTACGTACGAAAAAATATATTTTAGGAAATAAAATGAAATTTACGCTAGTACAAATATTAGAACGATCAGAAACACGTTTAATATACAGCCACTGATATGTTATGTAGGAAAATATATTTGATATGTAATTACAATCGTTAAAAAGTCTTTGTTAGTCGATAACATCTTAACAATTGCAGCAAACTCAGGAATGTCCCTTAAGGATTATCATATATTTATATGTCTTTTGAATCTATGGGCATTTAGATCACTGCAGTCTAAGCGGAGTCTAAAATGGATTATTTGGTGTGTGCGTGATTCACATTCTAGAAAGAGTTCATGTAGTGCATTTGTAGGTGGACATTATGCCTTTTTTTTAAAGAGACAGACGCTAATTTTTAAACACTAAAGAATATTTTTCACCTAGACCCTAGTTTCAACCCGTAAAAATGGACACTAAGTTTGGTTAATTTACAAACCTGTAACACATTTGGATACACCAGAATGAAACAAGAATCTGTGACGTTGAAATACCCTTAAAAATAGACTTTAACGCAATTCCATAACTGTTACTTCTTAGACACACGTGCGTTTTTAAGAATATGAAAAATGCATTTTGTGGTGTTAGAAACCGACTCCAAACCCTGAGTGAGTGTTCCGCAAGGCTCAGTGTGTAGGTGTAAACCACTTGCACCGACCAGTGATCCAAAACTGGTTCAACAAAGGCCATGGTTTGCGCTATCCTGCCTGTGGGAAGCGCAAATGTGCTGCTAATCGGAAAGAGTAGCCCATGAAGTGGCGACAGCGAGTTTCCTCTTAAAAGCTGTGTGGTCCTTAACCATATGTCTGACGCCATATAACCGTAAAATAAAATGTGTTGAGTGCTTCGTTAAATAAAACATTTCTTTCTTTCTTTCATAAACGGATCTAATAGTGAAACATGCCTTACTGTTTAAAAACTGATCTGTGCCTTTAAATATGTTGAGAGAGTTTAACTTTGTAATATTAATATCAAATATGAAGACCCTATAGTCAAACGTGAACGTTCTATAGCAACCACATGTTTTTAGGGATCACCATTTAGTAAACTGACCTGTATTAGGCAGTCAATTGTCTTAAAAGGACACTTTTGATACTTCATTCGGTGACTGTTTAACACAGGTTTTACTATATATTTTTTTTCCATAGCTCTTTAATATCGAGCAGCTTCACAGTCGTCAGTGATATTTTGGTATATAATTTAATTATGGCTTCGTAGCCATAAATAAACAAAACAAATAATCTTCGTTAATTTTTATCTAATAATAGCTGTTAAAAGTTTTGTATATGGTAGATGAGCTAAGCTTGTTTTGGTTAACAGAACCACCAGAATGAATGAATGTTTAACGACACCCCAGCAAAAAAAATACATCGGCTATTGGGTGTCAAACTATGGTAATGCAAACAAATAAGGTGATAATCAACATCAATATAAAAATTCAAGATTTAAATAAAAATAGTGTAAAGAACTGTGCAAAAATACAAAAATCACAGATAGATACTGACTTTTACTCAAAATTTCAATTTGTGCTGTATTGGCCATTCTCAAAGAGAATGTCACACCTCTGCACCACGGTGAGGTTACAGCACGCGCATGGGCAGAACCACCAGAGCACACTGATTAATTAATCATCGATTGGATGTCAAACATTTTGACAATTTTTAACACACGTTATAGTCTTAGAGAAAACCCATCAACAGCAAGCTTTAACCCATCAACAGCAAGCTTTAACTGATCTTTTATGGTAGCACTAAACCGAATAACTTCCGGCTGGGTCAAAGTTCGAGGTGCACCCAACTTTTGATAGAGAAGTGAACACCACAAGTCCTGTGATTGGTGACAAATGTGTTGGTTGTAAAATAAAACTAGTTTCATCTGGGCAAAAAATGTATGCTATTTTATTTCATCTAGTACCACTGTGTCAAGTAGCCTTGTGCTTGAAATATGTATTGGGTACCCGTAAAAAAAATACTCGAATTTTGTGCGGAACTAGGGTAGTCATAGCCGCTACCCATTATCTCACAAATGAGCAGCTTGACCACTATTTTTTTCTGATTCACTTTAAGGGTGAGGGATGGCAGTATTTATATTGATTTATGTCGATTGATACGCTGCAGGTAGAAGTTTTAGCCACATGTTACTATTGTTGTCTATGGGATTTGATTTGGTAGTATACACCTTTATATGTCCTTTATCATAGAGGACAGTACATACCATGGTATTTGATAGAGCAGTTGTTTGACATTGTTTTCGTTTTTGTTGTTGTTGTTGTTGTTGTTGGGGTTTTTTATTGGGGGGTTACCCGTTGTGACACTCAATAGCCGATGTGTATGTTTGTTTTTGTGCTGGAGTGTCGTTAAACATTCATTCATTCATTGTTTGGGACGGGAAAAAACATTAATCAGAAAATGGGTCCATCGATGTGGTTTGATCCTATCACGAATGCACCTCTTGATTACGTAATCCACGCAACTCTGCTTTTAACCGCTATATTACATGTGACGTTCTAGGTATAATATGGTAAACAAGTATTTCCCGTTATAGTTTTACTGCGTGTGACGCGTCTGTGATGACGGAGTACTGTCTGATCTCCATATTGACCAAAACAGAGATGACGTAATCCGATTGTAGTTAAAAATGTCATTTGGTGGCAAGCTCTTTGTGAGCTAATGACATTTGTCACCGACGATATGTCGACATCGATGTATTTATGGCACACGCGACATTCAGGACAAAACAAGACGGATATAGTCAGGGAGAGGTGGGGGGGGGGGGGGGGGGGGGGTGTTAATGTTGGTGGGACCTTTTGTTTTTGTATCTGTGTTGTTATTGGGTTTTTTGGGGGGGGGGGGTTTGATTTGTTTTGATTTGTTTAGTTTTTTTATTTGTTTATGTGTTTGTTTTGTTCCTTTTTCTTTTTTCTTTTTTCTTGGCTTTTTGTTTGTTTGTTGTGTTCGTCTGGTTTTGGAGTTATCGGGGTGTGTGTGGGGTTTTTTGGGGGTTTTTTTGTTTTGTTTTTTTTTGTTTCTGTAGGTTTTTTATTTTGCTATTTTTGGCAAAAGATATTGGTGTAGTATCAACCTCTCTCTCTCTCTCTCTCTCTCTCTCTCTCTCTCTCTCTCTCTCTCTCTCTCTCTCTCTCTCTCTCTCTCTCTCTCTCTCTCTCTCTCTCTCTCTCTCTCTCTCTGTCTGTCTCTGTCTCTCTCTCCCTCCAATACTATTGTGAGACTGGAAACTTATTAAAACTGTAGTTCTGTTGAATTTTGCATTTGCTCAGGTACGTGTGCAGGAATTTATACAGCGGGGGGAGGGGGAAGGTCTAGAGTTTTGGAGTTATCGGGGTGTGTGTGGGTTGTTGTTGTTTTTTGTTGTTTTTTGGGTTTTTTTTGTTTCTGTAGGTTTTTTATTTTGCTATTTTTGGCAAAAGATATTGGTGTAGTATCAACCTCTCTCTCTCTCTCTCTCTCTCTCTCTCTCTCTCTCTCTCTCTCTCTCTCTCTCTCTCTCTCTCTCTCTCTCTCTCTCTCTCTCTCTCTCTCTCTCTCTCTCTCTCCAATAATATGGTGAGACTGGAAACTTATTAAAACTGTAGTTCTGTTGAATTTTGCATTTGCTCAGGTACGTGTGCAGGAATTTATACAGCGGGGGGAGGGGGGGGGGGTCTAGATTGTGGCGAGCGAAGTTTCAAGGGGATCCAGACACGCTGTCTCGGAAAATTCGTCAAAAACATAATTCGCTTGCCAGGTGGTATGGGGTGTTGAACCAGAAACTCTACTGCTCTCGCGCCTGATGCTTATAATATGGTGAGGTGTCATTGTTAGTTTACTACAACTATAGCTGAGTTTGTATTTTGCACTGAATTAAAAAATGGTGTAATATCATAAGTCGAGACTGCAGCTTTAAAACTGTACTTGAATTTGTATTTTGGCTGTAATAATATTACGTACACGGACACGGGACTCTATTATCGTGCCCCTATACCACAAATGTTTCAGGCACGTCTATCCCAGGTCCGATCTCTCGATCCCTGTCGGTGGGCCTATTGGGCTATTTCTCGTTCCAGCCAGTGCACCACGACTGGTATATCAAAACCCTTGGTATGTGTTATCCTGTCTGTAGAATAGTGCATATGAAAGATCCGTTGCTACTAATGGATAAAAAAATAAATATGTAGCGGGTTTCCTCTCTATGACTGTGTCAAAATGACCATTATTTATGTTTGACATCCAATTGATTAATAAATAAATGTACTCTAGTGGTGTCGTTAAACAAAACAAACTTTATAACATTACGACGAGTCGAGATTGCTACTTTAAAAGCGCTCACCACATCGGCAGCGGTTAGTAGTACAATACACGAAAACACGTCGACTTGTCTTCTCATAGTATCGACCGGTACCCAACACGCATGTGGCGCCGAGTCGGGCCGGCCGCATTGCAATTCCAGTGCTCGCAGAATCGCGAACGAACGCGCACCAGGCGGGACGGATTAACGCAAAACACAAAAATGAAATGGAGGCGAGCAAAAGGAATCATGAGGTAGCCTTCGCTTGTTCCCGGTCCACGGAATCTTGCAGTCGGAAAAATACTTTTTGACAAGTGTGAGTAGTCGGTGACAATTTCGGATGTTTTCGTGAGTGTTCGATTTAGCCGGGATGGTGCGGGATATTTTCCGATTACGTTCAGGTGAGGTTATTCTGTGTAGATGTTTGTATAATTTTTAAATACTTAGAGCAGATCGAAGAAATAAAAGTTAATTTTGTAAGAGTTTCAGTCTGTGGTTGTTGATTAAAGTATTAATAATAATAGTAACATGTATATTAACATTATATGCAATAAAATATGTTTTCAATTAAAAAACGTGAATAATAACAACAACAACAACAATAATAATAGCAGATGCGTGTGGAGTTAACTTAGCGTGGGGGATCTAGATTTTAGCGAGTGAAGGCTTTTCTAGGATCGAGTCATGTTTCCCCGGAAAATATATTAAAATAAAGAAGAAGTAAATTTGCTTGAGCAAAGATGGTTTTCTCTCCCTCTCCCCCCCCCCCCCCCCCCCCATAACCATACCCCTGTACACGCGTCTGGATAACAATATTATTAATAATAGTCAACTGGATAAAGCAAAGAGCGTTTAAAAACTTCTATAACTCGCACACAAAAAAACAATAAATCATGGGCCCGAATTTACATGTTTTATTCCGTCAATCACGTGTAATTTACCAACACAGCTGTCTGTATTGAATAATTTATCATAAACGCGGGTGTTTAACCATGTGCACACATGTCAAATTTCGTCCGCGTTTAAGGCTCACACGCGACTAAACTAAGCACGCGATGGCCATGTTTGACGATCATCTGTATATACATATACATATATATATATATATATATATATATATATATATATATATATATATATATATATATATATATATATGTTTGAATGGCGGCGAAGTCGAGGTAGTGGTATAACAAACGACTACACATATACAATTAAAGGGACAGTCATGTGTTTGTTGTCATTGTTAAGACGTGGTCGCTAATAGTTACAGGTTGTTTTATTTCACGATACTATTAGAGCGCATTGATTTATTAATCATCAGCTATTAGATGTCAAACATTTGGTAATTTTGATATATAATCTTAATGAAGAAATCACCTACATAGCTCCAACAGTGGCAGGTCAATTCAGGTCAAAGGGTTTCACGTGCACATCCAGAGAAAGCTGTTGTTGCGCACTCATGTCATGGATGCAGGTGTCGACTTCCTCCGGCTTCTCCGTCCAGGACAAATAGTAGCAAAGATCGTTTATACGGGTTGCTAAAAGTAGCAAGGGATAGGGATATTTTATATTTTAGTCATTAAAACGTCTCTAAGGCATAGGGGTTGTTTATATGGGCTGCTAACAGAGACATTTTAATTACTAAAATAGCATATATTGTTTTGTTTGTTTAACGACGCCACTAGAGCGCATTGATTTATTAATCATCGGCTATTGGATGTCAAACATATGGTAATTTTGACACATTCATAGAGAAGAAACCCGCTACATTGTTTTCATTAGTATCAAGGGATCTTTTTATGCACCATTCCACAGACAGGATAGAACATACCACGACCTTTGATATACAAGTCGTGGTGCACTGGCTGGAACGAGAAATAGCCCAATGGGCACACCGACGGGGATTGATCCCAAACCGACCGCGCATCAAGCGAGCGCTTTACCACTGGGCTACGCCCCGTTCCTAGCATATGTTGAATACATTTTCCATCAAATCAAATACATCAAATACCAGTCGCTGTTTCTGATCGTCCTGGTGTTTGTACTACTAGGTCAACGTACGAATTATTGGGAGACCGAATCAAACTTGGCCTTGAAACAAACAGTAGGATCACCAGAAATACATTGAATATACAGACACTAATATTCTAAACAAGAAACCATACCCAGCATGTAATGTATAGCGTCAAACGATTGAATTGGTCGGAAACATCTTGCAATGGTAGCAAACTTAGAACAGTATCTTTAATTGCTTGTATATAATAATGTGCGTGTTCACTCTTTTATAATCTGGTGGGGAGTTTTCTGTTGTTGTTTTGGTGGGGTTTTTTGTTCCACTATATTAAATAAATATAACATTTTAAAAAGCTGAAAGTTATCATCGAACACATTGCTGTTTTGTCCTTCAGATTCTAGCAAATCGTGGTTGAGACCATGAAAATTAAAATTCCGCGAAGAATGTCACTGCAAACCTAAATATATTGCTCCCCAGCATAAGCACCACCCACCCCCACCCACCCCCACCCCCCACCCCGCCCACCGCCTACACCATCTTCAATTTCATATATATGGAACTTTGTTTTTAAATACATTTTTTTAATAATCTTGTATATAATTTGGTTAAAATCTAACGCCATAGTCTCAATTTATTGATAGCCTTCACACAAATAAACCTTAAATACGTTGATGGGGTGGGGATGGTGGCACACCAATATACTGACTTACACTCAGATATGTACGTGCGTACAGTGTACGCTTTTAAAGGAAATGTTTTATTCAACGACGCACTCAACACATTTTATTTACGGTTATATGGCGTCGGGCATATGGTTAAGGCTTTTAAAGTTCTTGTCACATTAGCGAATCCAGAGGGGATGATAGGGGTCCCGTGTCACACACCTTCTCGCCCGTTTGAAGTGCACTTTTTAGTGACTGTTTTCTTCTTCTTGAAAATGTACACCACTAGAGCATATTGATGAATTAGCCATCGGCTATTGGATGTCAAACATTTTGTCATTCTGACACATTCTGTTCGGAGGAGAATCGCTACATTTTTTCATCGGCAAACAGCACATACCACGGTCTTTGATATACCAGTCGTAGGGAACTGGTTAGAACAATAAGAAAAGTGTCAATGAGACCAAGGGTCAACAGAAGGGGGTCGATTCTATGGCTGAACCACTTAGGGGAGCGTTCTACCAACTCGGCCAGAACCCACCCCTGTATCTGTCAGAAATGCGTTCTATAATATTCAATCGTCGTTATGTTGTTGAATCGTCATGAATCGTCACTATGTTTGTTAAGTCGTTATGGTGTTTTTTAAATCGTCCCAAATAAGAAACCACTGCGGAAGTGGAAGGGAGGGTTGTACTCATCAATTCATTCTTACACTTCGTGGAATAGAAATTGTTGTCTGTTGATTTGCAACACTGTAAAATTATAAACTCTTCGTGTTTAAAGCAGCACGCCCTAGTTCCATCCAGCGAAAATAAATTATAATTTGGTTAATCTACAAACCTGTAACACACTTAGATCACGTTTTTATCGATAAATACCATGGGAATCCCCATGTCCCAATTGCTTGAAATAATTTTGAAAGTTAGTATTCTGATGTCACCGGTAGATGTCGCTCGAAGCACAACAATGCCTACGTCACGACAAATTTCACAGAGTGCACACAGACTTGGGGTGCGTTCCTTTCACCTCTCCTGGACATGTTCGAACTGTTCTGTCCTGGTTGTATCCTCTCTCCAGATATCGTAAGACTTAGCAAAATTATTGGTTTTAAGGGTTTGTAACGTTTTGTATTGAGATACTTCCTTGTCTGAATTTTATTGTTACTGAAAATGTTCACGAACTGTGAAGAAAAATCTCACAAATGAACAACAAGCAAACGACAACAAATCGGATGTTGATTGCGCGAACCGTGCACGAGAAAACAAACCGAACCAAAATGATAACGGTCACGTGGTATACCAATGTCTGTGACATTGAAATGGGAATATCCCCTCTAAAAATAGATTAGACCTTGTCTGCTCAACGGTTTTTTCTCAGAGGCTCGTGGCATTTTATTAAATACGAAAAATGCATTTTGTTGTATTACAAACACCAGGATTACCAGGATTACCAAAAAATACTTCAGGTGAATGGAAATGTATATTCTAAATAAAAAAAACGGTAAGTAAAGTGCAATTTTATTTGTGAAAAAATGGGTTTAATAGCGAAAAACAACGGCGTAATGGTTAACAACTAGGGTGTGTCCCTTTAAAGGGACATTCCTGAGTTTGATGCAATTCTTAAGATGTTATCGACTAACAGAGACTTTTTAACGATTGTAATTACATATCAACTATATTTTTCTGCATAAAACATTAGTGGCTGTATATTAAACGTGTTTCTGATCGTTCTGATATTTGTAATAGGTTAAATTTCATTTTATTTCCTAAAATATTGTTTTTTCGTACGTACGAAATTATTTGAAGACAAAATCCAGTTTGAGCTTCTTACAAATATTAAGACGACCAGAAACACATTGAATATACAGACACTGATATTCTAAACAAGAAACTATATTTAATATGTAAGTTTAATAGTAGAAATATTTTATTTTTCGGAAACATCTTATAATGTAGCAAACTCGGGAATGTCTCTTTAAAAGGAAAATATATCCTCTAGTGAGTATGTATGTACGACACGAAAGATTCAATAAATGCTACTGGGTCATAGAGCGTTCATTCTTCCGTACATGGGGCGCGATTTAGCTCAGTCGGTTGAGCGCTCGCTTGAGGTGCTTGCGTCGCAGGATCGAACCACTTCAGTGAATCCGTTCAACTGATTGGGCTTTTTATCGTTCCAACCAGTGCACCACAACTGGTCAAAGGCCGTGGTATGTGCTTTCCTGTCTGTGGGAAAGTGCATATAAAAGATTCCTTGCTGCATTAAGAAAATGTAGCGGGTTTCCTCTATTGACTACGAGTCAGAATTAACAAATGTTTGACATCCAATAGCCGATGATTAATATATAAATGTGCTCTAGTGGTGTCGTTAAACAAAACCAACTTTACTTCTTCGGTAGATCACCTGCCCGATGTGCGGTCGGTCTGGGATCGATCTTCGTCGGTGGACCCATTGGGCTAGTTCTCATTCCAGCCAGTGCTCCACGACTAGTATATCAAAGACCGTGGTATGTGCTATCCTGTCTGTGGAAAGGTGCTTATAAAAGATCACTTACTACTAATGGCAACATGCAACGGGTTTCTTCTCTAAACCTATATATCACATTATGTTCTAGTGCACTTCATGAAATAGAAATTGTTGTCTTTTGATTTGCAACACTGTATTTTCGTGCTGGCGTGTCGTTAAACATTTATTCTATTCTATTCTATTCTATTCTATTCTATTCTATTCTATTCTATTCTATTCTTATTCTATTCTATTCTATTCTATGCAACATTGTAAAATCATAACGGATTATAGAGCGTGTGTTCTTCTGTACGTCCGTGCGTCCGTTCTATTTTCGTATTTTATTTTCATATTTTACTGGCTGGTCGGTGATATTATCGTTTATCCAAATTTTGTTTAGCAGTAATTCAATATATATATATATACACACACACACACACACACACACACACACACACACACACACACATCTGTTTTCCAGCGTGGAGTCTTTAGTAATGGCAGGTTAAAAAATTAACGCAGGGGAGGGTACTCAATTACTATTTATGCTGATTTATGACACGCATCGTTAGCCCTGTTGGAGTGTTATTGTGCTGGGTAAACAGATCGTATAGAGGGTCCGTACACAAGGGGGTGGGGAGGTTTTTTTTTACAAACATATACTTTTTACGCATGATTGGCATTACATTCAGTATATCGTATCGGTGGTTTGGATTTATTTTAGATTAATTACCCTGCCCCTGATAATTATGTGGAACCGCCCTAGACAATAGTCTCGCTTGACTGACGCCATCAAGGTAAATCTCGCGTGTTGTTTATATACAAAATAGCCTTGGTCGAAGTCGTTAAGATGAAAACCTGTTAATGGTGGGTTCCGGTCACGGCGGAATGAGGAGAGAACACCATTTGTCAATGGTTTCAAGATCAAAGTCAATCTATTAGAAATAATGCATCTTGTTTATAAAATACGAAATAGCCTTGATCGCAATTAATGTACAATGTTCACAAACTGGATCATGTTTGTTGGGTTCAGGGCATTTGTCCCAAGTTTCAAGTTCAAAAGTTTGTTTTGTTTAACGATACGACTAGAGCCCATTGATTTATTAATCATCGGCTATTTCAAACATTTGGTAATTTTGAAGTATACTCTTAGAGAGGAAATTCGCTACAATTTTCCATTAGCAGGAAGGGATCTTCCATATATGCATCATCCAACAGACAGGATAGCACATACCACGACCTTTGATATACCAGTCGTGGTGCACTGGCTAGATCTAAAACTGAACGCGACATCATGAATTGTGTTGCCAATCTACATAGATTTAATGGGAGTTGCTTCCCCTTTCGGACTCTTGTCACAGTAAAGAGTGGTAATATGTCTCGGCCTCGGTGGCGTCGTGGTTAAGCCATCGGACACAAAGCTGGTAGGTACAGGGTTCGCAGCCCGGTACCGGCTCCCACCCAGAGCGAGTTTTAACGACTCAGTGGGTAGGTGTAAGACCACTACACCCTCTTCTCTCTCATTAACCACTAACAACTAATCCACTGTCCTGGACAGACAGCCCATATAGCTGAGGTGTTTGCCCAGGACAGCGTGCTTGAACCTTAATTTGATATAAGCACTATATATATATATATATATATATATATATATATATATATATATATATATATATAAACACACACACACACACACACACACACACACATATACGTATATGTATATGTCTGTGTATGTGTCTGTCTGTGTGTGTGTGTGTGTCTGTCTTTATGCGTCTGTCTTTATGTGTGTGCGTGTGCGCGCGCGTGTGTGTGTGTGTGTGTGTGAGAGAGAGAGAGAGAGAGAGAGAGAGAGAGAGAGAGAGAGAGAGAGAGAGAGAGAGAGAGAGAGAGAGAGAGAGAAATATGTCAAACTCCAGGTAGAATGACGTCACAAGGGGCATCTGAGATATAAAAAAGGAAATATTTTATTCCAGTTTAACGGCTAATATTTAAATAATAAAATAAAAGAATAAAAATCAGAGACATTTTTTTTTATAGACATTAATTTAAAGGCATACTGTCACGGAGTTGAGGACCTTATTTCTCTAAAACTGGATAATAAATAAAAATGACATTAATTGTTGGAAACCAAATCTAGCTATCACATCACCTTAACTGAACCATGATGGAGTGAAATCCATGTCAACCCTCCCTCTCAGCAATTTTAGTTTTTGAATTATGGACCATTGCCATAATTCAATTATTTTTACAAAATATCATTAATAAATGGAGTATGGTGGTTGTGAAGATGGTTGAATAAAGTACATTTAGGGACAAATCAAATTAATTTTGTTCCGGTAATACTTTGTTAGGGCATTAAATTGGTCAGTGGTCTGTGATAATATGCCTTTAAAGTAAAAACGAAAAAAAATACCCGAGGTTTCGACTTTAAAAGGTTTTTATTTTTTAGGAGGACGACTGGGGTATTTTTATTTTGTATAGCAAGATAGGATACAAGTGTGAGATACGGCACTCCTTCTGTTATCCCGATATAACCGTTAAAATACGTTACGTCTTCACAAAACAGAAATGACTATCAAATAAAATTTGGTATGAGTCATCATTCTATGGACTTTGTATCTCTATTTTATTCAAGTGCTCCCTTATTGCGAAAAGCACCGCATTTTATCTCAGCATGTTTAATTCATCATACTATTTTTAACTAACGACTGACTTCAGTTGTAATATTGCCAGCGTGAATGTGTGGTATTTAGATTTCGTAAGAAAAAACAACAGTGAATCTCTATTTATTTTATGTGGATGCTGTTATGAGTCAACTATATAGCAAATAAATGGTTCCAGTGACCAGAAAATTCCCCCCAAAGACCCGAAGTGAGTACGGGAGCGGTCGTAATGGACCCCTGATAAATAGTGATCCCATTTTCATGAGAATTACAGAAACGTCATGACGTCATAATATTCCACTTGAAAGCTATTTTCAGGCTGTACCAGAATTGATCAGCTGAGGGAAGGGATCTTCCATATGCATTATCTCTATCGTCTGTGTGTCTATCTGAGTCTGTCTGACTCTTTTGTTTCTCATGTCTCCTCTCTCTCTCTCTCTCTCTCTCTCTCTCTCTCTCTCTCTCTCTCTCTCTCTCTCTCTCTCTCTCTCTCTCGTTCCCTCTCTCTCTCCCCCTCCCCCTCCCCCTCTCTCTCCCCTCTTTCTTTCTATCTTTCCTCTCTCTCTCTCTCTCTCCCTCTCTTCTCTCTCTCTCGCTCTCTCTCTCTCCCTTCTCATTCTCCCTCTCTCTCTCTCTCTCTCTCTCTCTCTCGCTCTCTCTCTCTCTCTCTCTCTCTCTCTCTCTCTCTCTCTCTCTCTCTCTCTCTCTCTCTCTCTCTCTCTCTCTCTCTCTCTCTCTCTCTCTCTCTCTCTCTCTTTCCCTCTCTCTCTCCCCCAGAGGGTTCTGTCCAAGAAGACAGAGATTTTTTATTATTATTCTGTACGTAAACAAAATCTAATACCAACGGGTCGATCGTTACTTGAACTCGAGACGTGTAAACGCGCCTTTAGGTCTCCGTGGGTCTTGCATCTAGTTGCACTCAGGTTATATAAAAAAAAACGACGAGTGATGTACATTATTTATTATCTACCCATTTGCCTGATACGTTAATATCGTACGAATCTGATGCGTGATAAAGCGTAGGCGCGTCGTTATTATTATGGCCGGTTAAGGGCCGGCCTCGTGTTATTGAAATTAGTGCCGCCATTTATGCGACGCGAGTGAATATCTGCATATTCTCTTCAGAGAACAAATTATATTCGTGTCTAAAAATGATTTTTATTGTGAAAATATGGATTAATTTACTTAGGTGTAACACACTCTTATATAAAAAAAAAAACAATTGAAGAAAAAACCCATAACAAAGCAAAAGCATAACAGAAAGGCAAAAATTACTAATGGTTGTCAAACATTTGGTAATTTTGAAATAAGGTGTTAGAAAGAAAACCCGCTACATTTGTTTTTCCATTAGTAGCAAGGGGTCTTTCATATGCACCATCCCACAGACAGGATAACACATATCACGGCCTTTGATATACCAGTCGTGGTGCACTGGCTGGAACGAGAAATAGCCCAATGGATCCACCGACGGGGATCGATTCTAAACCACTGGGCTATATCCCTTTGTGTGTGTTTTTTTTGTTTTGTTTTTTTCTATCTTACTTTAACATGCTCTGGCTGGAACGAGAAATAGGCCAATGAGGCCACCAACGGGGATCGATCCTAGACCGACCGCGCATCAAGCGAGCGCTTTACCATTGGGATACGTCCCACCCCGAGACAATCTGAGCGGCCTGTTGAAACAATCATACGAACCAGGATTTTTGTTGGTTTATATATTTTTTAGGTTATCCTTTTGACAAAATTAATTACTCTTATCATTACTGTATGATTTTCTTGACCTTAACCCTAAACTTAACCAATTTTCTTTCTGGGGGGAGACCCCACCTCCCTCCACAACCCCATACACACACATGCCACCACCACCACCACTACCACCACCACGCGCCATACCCCCTGTTGAATGTGGTTGCATTCAATACCATAGCGCCATACCCAAAACTTTCTTTCTGGCAGAAACACTGCAAACCAAACTCTATGGTGACAGTCGAGAATTAGAAAAGACAGCTCATTTCTTTTTTTACAGACTGGACTACTGGTGTAACTTGTGAAAGAACCCCCCCCCCCCCCCAAAAAAAAAAACCCACCCCAAACAAACAAACAAAAAAACACACACACACACACACACACACACACATACACAAAAACCACACGCAAAAACACAAAAAAACAACAACAAACAAACAAACAAACAAACAAACAAACAAAAACACAAAAAAACCTCCACGGTGGTCATATGTTTGGTGGAAGGCTCATTGTAAAGCCACGACACTTTATCTAAACGTTCCCGTGAATGGTACAAGTCACATCTAGTTCAACATGAAGCCTTTAGGCGAATGCTGCAGTCAGCAATCAGCTGTTACACATCCGACATACACATTACTAGTATATTGATGTAAATGTAATCAGAACATTTTGAACATTTATTAATTTCTCAGGTGTTTTTTTCACTTTATAAAGTTAAAGAAATGATATTAAATAGTATTACAAAATGTTCTGTTGCCCTAACACATGGTCATATCTAGCGTGGTGGTGTGTATGTGTGTGGGGTGGGTGGGAGTGGGGGTGGGGTGCAGTTGCCACATATGAAAAATATAAAACAAGTGTCTTTTTTTCATCTTTTTTTTATTTTTATTGTTTTTACTTAATAACGCCATATATGACCGGCCTCGGTGGCGTCGTGGCAGGCCATCGGTCTACAGGCTGGTAGGTAGTGGGTTCGGATCCCAGTCGAGGCATGGGATTTTTAATCGAGATACCGACTCCAAACCCTGAGTGAGTGCTCCGCAAGGCTCAATGGGTAGGTGTAAACCACTTGCACCGACCAGTGATCCATAACTGGTTCAACAAAGGCCATGGTTTGTGCTATCCTGCCTGTGGGAAGCGCAAATAAAAGATCCCTTGCTGCCTGTCGTAAAAAGAGTAGCCTATGTGGCGACAGCGGGTTTCCTCTAAAAAAAAAACAGTGTCAGAATGACCATATGTTTGACGTCCAATAGCCGATGATAAGATAAAAAATCAATGTGCTCTAGCGGCGTCGTTAAATAAAACAAACTTTACTTTAATAACGCTATGATGCGCGGTCGGTCTGGCATCGATCCCCGTCGGTGGGCCCATTGGGCTATTTCTCGCTCCAGCCAGTGCACCACGACGGGTGTATCAAATGTCGTGGTATGTGTTATCCTGTCTGTGGGATGGTGCATATAAAAGATCCCTTGCTGCTAATCGAAAAGAGTGGCCCATGAAGTGGCGACAGCGGATTTCCTCTCTCAATATCTGTGTGGTCCTTAACCATATGTTCGACGCCATATATCCGTAAATAAAATGTGTTGAGTGCGTCGTTAAATAAAACATTTCCTTCTTCTATCTAATAAAGTGAATCACGTAGTACTGAGAACAGAATAAATTATGCAAATTCTTATACCTGATACAAGTATCCTTTTTGTTTTGTCTAGCTTGCGAAAACCATTTATCAATTTCTCCGTGTTTTCTTTATAAAAATATGATATTAAACAGTATTGCAAAATATCCTGTTGCCATAACACAGGGTCGTGCCTAGCAGGGTGGTCGGGGGGGGGGGGGGGGGGGGGGTGCAGTTGCCACATACGAAAAATATAAAACAAGTGTCCCGTGAAAGAAAGAAAAGAAAGAAATGTTTTAGTTAACGACACACTCAACACATTTTTATTTACGGTTATATGGCGTCAGACATATGGTTAAGGACCACACAGATTTTGAGAGGAAACCCGCTGTCGGCACTACATGGGCTACTTTTTTCCGATTAGCAGCAAGGGATCTTTTATCGTTGGCAGGATAGCACAAACCATGGCCTTTGTTGAACCAGTTATGAATCACTGGTCGGTGCAAGTGGTTTACACCTACCCATGCTATCTGGTGAAGACAAGTTAGTAATGTACCGTTATTCGTTTTACTAACACCTAGGTACATGTAGTTTAAGCCACGTACAGGCACGCGTGGCCCTCAAAGTTTGTTACTGCTACGGTCAGACTACCAACTGCCAGCACAAAGTTGGCCAACTTTCTGCTGTCACGACTTCTACGACTGTCCAGTTGCTAGTCTGAGCGCTCTTACAACTCGATTTTCGTCGTATAACCCATTAGATGTTAATCTGAGCGCACTCGTCGTAATGAAATTACAACGCAACCGTCGAGTTGGCCAACTTCGTCGTGATATCTGACAGTCTGACACTAGCAAAAGAATCATTGATTCCAGATAGTCTATTGTGTTAATGTATTCAACATAAACCAGCTAATAATACCAATGTGCAACAGTTAAATGTTTAACGAATGGGCAAGGAATTGACCATTTAGAGGAAGAAGAAGGAAATGTTTTATTTAACGACGCACTGAACACATGTTATTTACGGTTATATGGTGTCGGACATATGGTTAAGGACCACACACAGATATTGACAGAGGAAACCCGTTTGTCGCCTCTTCATGGGCTACTCTTTTTCGATTAGCAGCAAGGGATCTTTTATATGCACCATCCCACAGACAGGGTAGTACATGCCACGGACTTTGATATATCAGTCGTGGTGCATTGGCTGAAACGAGAAGTATCCCAATGGGCCCACTAACGGGGATCGATCCCAGACTGACCGCGAATCGGGCGAGCGCTTTACAACTGTGCTACGTCTAGCCCCCTGACCATTCAGAGAGTTAAAAGTTAAAAGAGGCGAGACGTAACCCAGTGGTAAAGCGCTCGTTTAATACGCGGTCGGTCTGGGGTCGATCCTCGTCGGTGGGTAATTGGTCTATTTCTCGTTCCAGCCGGTATATAGAAGACCGTGGTATGTGCTATCCTGCCTGTGTGATGGTGCATATAAAAGATCCTTTGCTACTACTAAAAAAAAAAATGTGGCGGGTTTCCTATCTAAGACTAGCCGTCAAATGACCAAATGTTTGACATCCAATAGTCTATGATTAAAAAATTAATGTGTTCTAGTCGTGTCGTTAAACAAAACAAAACTTAAACTTAAAGGGACATTCCTGACTTTGCTGCATTGTAAGATGGTTCCGACTAATAAAATATTTCTACGAGTAAACTTACATATTAAATATATTTTCTTGTTTAGAATATCAGTGTCTGTATATTCAATGTGTTTCTGGTCGTCTTAATATTTGTAAGAAGCCCAAACTAGATTTTGTCTTGAAATAATTTCGTACGTACGAAAAAAAGATATTTTAGGAAATAAAATTAAATTTAACCTAGTACAAATATTAGAACGACCAAAAACACGTTTAATATACAGCCACTAATATTTTATGCAGAAAAATATATTTGATATGTAATTTCATTCGTTAAAGAGACACACCCTAGTTACGGCTAGTTGTTAACCATTACGGCGTTGTTTTTCGCTATTAAACCCATTTTTTCACAAATAAAATTTGCACTTTACTTACCGTTTACTATTTAGAATATACATTTCCATTCACCTGAAGTATTTTTTGGTAATCCTGGTAATCCTGGTGTTTGTAATACCACAAAATGCATTTTTCGTATTTAATAAAATGCCACGAGCCTCTGAGAAAAAACCGTTGAGCAGACAAGATCTAATCTAGTTTTAGAGGGGATATTCCCATTTCAATGTCACAGACGTTGGTATACCACGTGACCGTTATCATTTTGGTTCGGTTTGTTTTCCCGTGCACGGTTCGCGCAATTAACATCCGATTTGTTGTCGTTTGCTTGTTGTTCATTTGTGAGATTTTTCTTCACAGTTCGTGAACATTTTCAGTAACAATAAAGTTCAGACAAGTAAGTGTCTCAATACAAAACGTTACAAACCCTTAAAACCAATAATTTTGCTAAGTCTTACGATATCTGGAGAGGGGATACAACCAGGACAGAACAGTTGGAACATGTCCAGGAGAGGTGAAAGGAACGCACCCCAAGTCTGTGAAATTTGTCGTGACGTAGGCATTGTTGTGCTTCGAGCGTCATCTACCGGTGACATCAAAATACTAACTTTCAAAATTATTTCAAGCAATTGGGACATGGGGATTCCCATGGTATTTATCGATATAAAACCTGCTTTTTCACTCCATTTGACAAAAACGTGATCTAAGTGTGTTACAGGTTTGTAGATTAACCAAATTATAATTTATTTTCGCTGGATGGAACTAGGTTGTGCGGCTTTAAAAAGTATGTGTTAGTCGATAACATCTTAAAAACTGCAGCAAACTCAGGAATGTCCCTTTAAAAGTTAAACTTTGTGTTGTTAGACACGAAAATGTCCGTGTTTTATGAGTCATTCAACATAATAATCCTTTCTTTTTATATACTCCCTTGTGGAATAACCACCAAAAGAGTAAAGTGTCTTTTTTCTTCTTCGTTTTTCTCTTTATGTTCTTTCTTCTTCTGATTTCTGTATTGATGCAGTATGACAAGAAATGTGTCGCGACCAATTTCTCTTGTTAGTTGTCGCAAAACCGTTTACTTCAGCAGTTTGCAGAAACCAAGACTTAATAACAAACACACTGCGGAATAGATTCACTTTTGTCATATGGAAAAAAAAGAGACTAAAATCATTATGGCAGTTCCTAAAGTAATCACGCGG